>NC_049211.1:43378142-43678142 GCF_013347855.1 Anguilla anguilla | reverse complement strand
CTGCTCACTGGATATTTTCTCTTTTTCGGACCATTCTCTGTAAACCCTAGAGATGGTTGTGCGTGAAAATCCCAGTAGATCAGCAGTTTCTGAAATACTCAAACCAGCCCGTATGGCACCAACAACCATGCCACGTTCAAAGTCACTTAAATCACCTTTCTTCCCCATTCTGATGCTTGGTTTGAACTTCAGCAGATCGTCTTGACCATGTCTACATGCCTAAATGCATTGAGTTACTGCCACGTGATTGGCTGATTAAATATTTGCATTAACGGGTGCAGTTTGCAGTTGAACAGGTGTACCCAATGAAGTGGCCGGTGAGTGTATACATTTTTTTTTAAACCACAGGTGTTAATACTTTTAGCCTGTACTGTGTGTGTGTGTGTGTGTGTGTGTGTGTGTGTGTGTGTGTGTGTGTGTGTAAATCCCATTATTTCCCAGTCTCTTTCTTATGATGGAATCATCAACACTGACCTTAGCTGAGGCAAGGGAGGCTTGTAGCTCTTTGGATGTTCATCTGGGGTCTTTTGTTTGGTCAATAATTTTAAAAATACTTAATATTATTATTTATTTTTATTAAATAATTGTCATCTCATGATTGTCCTTTTTCACAATAACAAGATCATATTTTATTTCATAATAACACACTGTATTTCGGAACGCCCTTTTTCATTGCATAGTGAGACTTTTCAAAATTTCAAAATCTGCTGACAGTAGCTAATAACTAGTTACTTAGCACATGACAGTGCCATTGTTTTGATTCAGCACTCAAACCTTCTTTATTCATTATTCAGTTTACGTTGAGTACCTATTGCATGCTACCAAGCTAGCGGGGCTAATGCCACTAGCCACCCCACTCGCAGTCCCCGGTTAGCACCTGGTCTTCATGGTTATCTCTTGGCACACTGACAAAGCTGGAAAGGTAGTTTTACCTTGCGACTAGAATAGAAAATGTGGTTATTTTGGTCCAGCATAAAAGCTTTTGCTCAACTTTTTTATTACTTTTTTAAAGTGTTTTCACCCATGTAGGGCAAAACGGAACATCCAGCTGCTCTATGGATTCCACCAGGTGCTGTTCAGAACAAGACCAAGTAATCAATAATCAATGGAAAAAGATTATCCAATCAGTGGGCAGGTCCAGCCCCAAAGGTTTTTTTTGACAGGAAGTCTTACCATTTTAAAAAGAGGCATTCGGAATTAAAAACGCCATTCAGAAATAAGTCATTTGGAAAAGTGTCATTATGAACTGAAAAAAGCCATTCGAGAATACAGCGTTATTATGAAATAAAATAAGAGGTGTGAATTATTTAATTATTTCAAGATAAAATTAAGTATTTAATTATTTACCAATGTATTTATTTATTTATATATTTATTTATATAATTCCACATGTATTTATTTAAGTATTTATTTCATTTTGGCACATTTAGTCGTCCTTACTCCTGGGAAGATTTACCACTGTTCCTAGTGTTCTACAAATGGCTTTGAAACTCAGACTGATATATTTCAACAACTTTTTTTTCCTAATCTATTCTTGAATTTCCTTTGATCATAGCATAGTGCACTTATAGAAACTTTGTGGCGACTGAACCTCACTATGAGTGAGGTTCAGATTCAACAGGACTGGCTGCAGTCACGCTTGGCTGTGCTCAATCAGCTGAATCTAATTCTCAATTAAATTTGGTTAACTGGTCGATTGAGTAAATAAGGGGGTGATATGAAGTTTGATAAATTTTTTTATTAAATAATTTTTTTTTAATTGTGTTAAATGTGTCTAATGTGTTTTGTATTTACTCAGGTTCCCATTGTCCAATATTTTGGCTAAAGATTTTTCGGTCTAATGTTGAAAGATTAGAAACCATTCAGTGTGACAAATATACAATAATAGAGGAAATCAGGAAGGGGGCAGATCATTTTTCATGGCACTGTACACACACACGCGCACACACACCCACACTCACATGCTCGCTCTCTCACACACACACACACTCACCCCCGCCCCCCCCCCCCCCCCCCCCCCCCCCCCCACACACACACACACTCACACTCACCCCCCCACACACACATACACTCACTCACACACACACACGTCTAAGGGCCTGTTGTAAAACCAGGTAAGAAGATTGAGTGACTCTTACTGAAGGCGGTGCTTGGGCTGAGATAGGAGCTTGGTCCTGCAGAAGGATGTTTACCCAGCCTTACCACTTTAGCCTGCTTTAGCTTTTCATCAGGGGATGGGGGGGGGGGGTTCTGCTCGAATGCAGACTTGTCCTTCTCTCATTACATGTAAAAATGGCTTAATTCTTAGGGTTTTCTGTGTGCTATGTTCATCATATGATACATTCAACCATGGCAAGGTTGTGCATTTTTAGTCTACTACACTGTAGGAAGAGTTGATACATTCTGGGATGGGTTTATAGTTTATAACATGGAATATTTTTATGGATAGCAGAAGGAGGAATTCGTATTTTCATCAATTACGATGTTAGAAGCACTGCAACACTTGTAATATCTTTGGATGAAAATGTATTTCTGAAAAGCTTTATGCAGTTTTGTTTTCCATTGGGACTCACTTAATAAAATGCATTTGCAGTTGTATGAATAAAAGATGTCAGGTTGTGCTGCCTTTCTTTTGCATTTCAAACTGTGTTCTTCCTGTCCATATCAATAAAACATTGCATGGCCAAACAGCATATATTGAAATACCTGAATTGTATTTTAACTTGTGGTAAAATACATTTTATTAACATGTTCATATATGTAGGGCCACCCCTCATTAATTTGGGCCACTCCCCCTTTTCTGATTTGTGTTGTTTCCTTTCTCCTCGTCACCGATGTCCAACGGAGACAGTGGCCTAGTCTTACAGCCGTTTGCAGACTTCTGACCAAGACCAAATTAAAAGTTATTAATACAGTGTACAGCACGTCTCCACAAAATGATTTTCTTACAATACATTGTTTGAAAATGTTTTTCTTCTGAAACATAATAAAGCATTAAGATGACGTGCTAAAGCACCTGGAAGCTTTGTAATAGACTGCGTTGTACCTGTGTACCAGTGTGATTGTGTACATTAATGCAGCATCGCTCACAATGCTGAGCAAGCTCCCACAGAAGAATTTGAAGAATTAGCCGAGGCTTCAAAATGGCGGACTGATCTCGGGTGCCTCATTGGTTCAGCTGTTTCTGAGAGCATCAGTGTGCATCAGTCTGTGTTTGGCTCAATAAGGCCATCATATATAGTGCTTTCTACTGCCATGGAAATCCTCACGCATTTCAACATCTGAAATTCTTTTGCAATTCCATGCTACTGTCTTAGGGTCTCATCTACAAGTCAGGGTGGGATTTGACCTGCCTTATAAATACATTTAGTTTGTTGGTGAGACTGCTGAACCAATCGAAGATGGGTGAAGGAGACTATTTTTCTCTTGCTTGGCCAATGCGCAATTTAGATTAATACATGCACTTAAAATGTATCTTCGGATGTATCAAAATGTAATGAGATGTTGCATTAGATTTCCCTGCAAATCTTACACAACAAAAATCACCATGGTCCTGTGGATGATTCTTAAAGACTGGCTGCCTCTATTCAATTTCCTTATTGAATGCAAGTCTGGGGGTGATGTTAATGAGTGGATCTCGGAGACAATGATTAACGCATTGGTTAACATTGGACTCTCACATTAGATTACAAGGCTTAAATCTCAAAATGAGATTCACACTTTTAGTTCTTCATCTACTGCTGCAGATCCCCCATAAACAGTGGCTCAGTTTCTTGTCGGTCTGGAGTAATGGTCCCATTAACATGCATACACCCTCATCCCAATAAGTTTTGTCTCATTTCCACTTGTTCTGTGTTTCTGCGTTGTCTCCATTACTGGTCAGTTAATTTGATCTGGCTTCTGTTTCTTGTTAACTTTAATTATAACACACTGTACGTATATTGTTTGTTTCCCTCTGTTTGATATTGCAGGTCGGCAGAGAAAAATGTCAATACTTCATTCTCTGTGCTGGAAATATAATTAATGACGAATCTTTGAGTGTGGCTCTTAGTTCTGTGCAATTCTGAAGAGGCATTGAATGTTAAATTTGCTGCATTAGACCACCATGTGTGAATTCTATGACAGCATTTTTCTATGGATTGAAACAATGTAAAAACAGAAAATAAAGCAGAACATTGTGAACCTTTATATATAATAATCCAAAGGGAAAACAATATTGATCATAAATCGAAACCAAACTATGTAAAACTGTTCACCAAACAATGTGTTACTGTCAGGGTCCAAAATTAACTTTTTGGCTTACCTGCCAAGGTGTTGGGTAGATGACAAACATTACTGGCCAGGTGCATTTTTTACCGGTCAAAATAATGCAATCACACAATATCATCAGTTCAATTTAAAAACAAAACCCACTGAAATAACCATTAGAAACAGAACACTTAAATATTTAGTGAAAAGATCATTTATTATAGGCTAAGCTTAGCTATTCTAAAAGATTGTTTTAGATATTAAGTAACATGGCTAAAACAACAGGTATATCTACACAGGGTTTATATATACGTAGACATTTTAAATTAAATCAGACATCAGATTCAAGATATCATTTTAGATTCAGAAAGGA
Organism: Anguilla anguilla; assembly: GCF_013347855.1. Taxonomy (NCBI): domain Eukaryota; kingdom Metazoa; phylum Chordata; class Actinopteri; order Anguilliformes; family Anguillidae; genus Anguilla; species Anguilla anguilla. The sequence continues at coordinate 43,673,521 of NC_049211.1, read as the reverse complement.
TCCAAAATGTTTCTAATATTCCAACTGCATCCATCAGCAAAGGTACTTACTTTGTCATTAATGCCATGGAAGGTTGAGTTGGCTAATTCAACGTATACCATGTAAGTTAAGAATGTTCAAACTGTCAATGTTTTTCTGTCCACGCTATCATCGTTCAGTGACGTTCTCTTTTTCTGTGGTGAGTTGACAGCAAGTAAACGTCTCCACATTGGAATGAGATAGCTAAATCTAAATCAAATTTCTCTTGTATTATATTACTATTATTATTTTATGTACCTGGCTAGTTATAATGACCAAATTAATGTAAAGGCCTGACACACACGCTTTAAAATTATTACATTAAAATAAAACCTTAACATTGCAGCTATCTATGCCTCAGTCTTCAGACATGCCCCACCCCACACACGAAAACAACGAAAAATTGGTGTCAGTGAATAAATCTGTGAGTCAATCAATCTGTGAATCACTCTTGATCAAAATACCAAAAAAGAATGCAACACAAACGCATTTATATCCAGCAGAAGTGTCCCCACCTGGATGTGCTGCTCACGCATTGTCAGGTGAAGGCCTCGGCCTACACTAAGGAGACGAGCTGGTGTAGAGTGCTCACGTCACATGAGTCACCCCAGCACCATTTCAGTGCCGTCGCTTTTCAATTTAAACATACACTTAATCTGGCAAACTAATCGCTTGTCGCAAAAACCTTGAGTTTGGCAAACAACAAACTTCATTGCTTCGTACTTCCTACGTATGAGCTGCATGACGAAGACCCGCCGTTTGCCAAACTCAAGCTGTTAAGGCAGCCAGGTTACTCGTTATTTTAAGCAGAGCAGCCGTACAGTGTGCAGGCCCTCCTGATGACAGACAGCTCCTTTATGGCAGCAGGATTTTTCATGGGCAGGGAAAGATCCACTCTGGCATCGAGTCAGTCAGTGGGTGCACTGTTTCCGCCTCTTGCATCATGTACATCATGGAAAACAAGGAAGATGTGTGTACTATGACAAGCTGTTATGAGTCTGAAATTCTGAGAGTTGCACAGTAAAGGAATTAGCAGGACAGCATTAGCCCTTTGTCACAGCTCACCTGTGCATTTGCACCTACTATTTTAAATCCAGTGTGCAACAGTATTATGGCGTATAATTACATGTTAGTGCACAGCATAAAAGTAGATTTTCTAGCACAGTGCTACTAAAAGAACTGTCAATCAATTTACATTGATGATGGCATAAGGGTCTGTGGTTAAATCAAGAGAAGGTTGAGACAAGAAAAAACCAATTCTATCTGCATCGGCCCTGACTGCAAGGCAGTGTGCCATATGATTGGGCTCCTGTGACTGTTCTATACTTTCCTCTGTCCATCCATTAGCATCTGCAGCTACCAGGCTAGTGAACCACAGTACATACATTCAGATATTTTTCGGTAAGGAAATAGCCCTGGACAACTGGAAACTGAATTTCTTACATTTATTCATGTTGCACTAACCACCCATTTACTGTACGGTCACTTGAAAAGGCAAGTCCAGCCAGAAACTGAATTTGCATATCTTTCCCCCTCCATAACTCCACAATGAATATGTGTGAAAAATCTTTCAACATATCATATCGCAAGTGCCTTGTTTAAGGGATTTGAATGGATGTCCCACATTTACTACGGTATTCATCTTATAAAAGGACAAAAGAGGGCATATTAAATGTATATTTTAAACACTGGTTGGTAGCAGTAGTAGTGAGTTAGCGCTTGCAAAGGGCTAATTGGAGAAAATGCATGTACTTTATGGTGCTCTTCCAAAGGTAAACACCCTTACATCTGCATAGTAAGTTCTAGCATGGTTGATGTACGTATCACAGGGATGCAGATGGGTAAGTTAATGTTTTGCAATGGGAAAGCGCATTCATCAAGTATCTCTCTCCCTGGTTTCACGTCCACAAACATGTCCGAGTAGTGTACTGCTGAATGATTCTGGTGGAAAGGCAAAATGTGCTTCTTAACTGAAGGAAAGATGCAGACAATTAAACACAAAGCTGTATGTAACGTACAGTTTAGAATAAATATGTCCCATTCTGTGTGAGCGGGGAGATGACGCTGTACTCCGGCTGTACTTTGTGAAATTGCGTAACCAGTATCGTGCACTCACTAATTATGAAACCGTAATTTAGAAAGCCCATTAGAAGCGGATAATACAGTCTCACTACTCAGCATTCCAAAATAGAGCAAAATGTACTTAATGGGATAATAACACTATCTTTGTCTGGCCTGTGAAAATCCTGATTCAAATGTGCAGAAAATAGGAAGCGTTTGAAAACTGTGCTCCCAGCACACATCCTCTAAAAATATGAAGACTTTTACTGACGTCATTCAGGTGCCCCCTCCGGAGCCCCATTATCCCGATGAAAGAATTCTGCTTACGTGAGATCATTCTCCTGACGTTCATACTAGGACAGTCATACACAACAAATGCATCATCCACCAGGCTATTTATTGCGGTAGACCTGCTTTCATAGATTTTGTTAAATCAAAGTTATTTCATAAAGCATGCCTCACCTTTGTGCCATAATATGTTGTAATTTAAAAGCATTATCTAAAAAGGCCAGTAATGTTTCTGCACACACTCAAACCACACACACACACCTCACACACACATACACTCATACATACACACACACACACATACATGTCACACACACATACACTCATACATACACACACACACACACACACACACATACGCTCATACATACACACACACACACATACATGTCACACACACATACACTCATACATACACACACACACACACTCACACGCACACACGACAAAGAACAAAGCAACAAGGTCAGTCTTGAGATGCTATAGCTGACAGAAAACGGACATATTGGATTTACAGTTAAATTTTAGGCATTTAGCTGACACTCTTATCCACAGTGATTTACAATTAGTGAAAACCAAATTTGTTATTTAATTTGCGGTTTGTAATACAGTATTGCATATTCAGGAGAAAGCCCTCTAGTGCTTTGGATAGGAATGGTCCTCCAGGGTTATAGAGTCATGTAGGCATTGCGCTCTGTAGCCATTACTCTAAGTCTAAGACCTTTGATTAGAGTCAGTTGGTATGATTTGAAGGTCATAAGCGTACGTTCCAAAGATTACAAATGGCTTTTGATATGAAAATGACTGTTGGCAGGCGGAATGAGCGGTGGAGGTGTTACCCTGACGATGGCAGTGGTGGTTTTAGCGGATCAGATTAGCTGATACAGTGAGTTTTAGAGACACCTAATTAAGTAGGCCAGCACAATGGCTTGTTTCCGAGCTGTCCGTATAATCTCACACATTGCTTTCTTTGTCTCTTCAAAGCAGGATATTAGCCATCCATTTTTGCCGACTGTAGGGGACGTGTTCAATTTCTGTCAGAGATTACACTTATGCAAACCACTGGGATGAGAGAAAGAATCATTCTTTGGGGGGGCTTAAATGAAATTGCCTTCAAGAATCAGAGTAAAAAATTTTGTTGAGTTGGATTTGCAATCAATCCACACAGAAGCGAATCACCCGCAGTGGAGAAAACGTGAAATAAAATTAGTCTGCGCTTTAAGCCATTCATGGTATTGCCCCTTATCCTTGCAGTGGGTGGCCTCACCATGTTAATATTTATTACTGTAGTTAACCTTACAGAAATATTTGTATTTTCTGGTTCATGAATGTTTGTTTCCATGACTGTTGAGCCATGACTGAAAACGGACCCAGTTTGACCGAGCTGCGCTCATGTAGGGCACAAGAAGCCGTAAGATGTATTTGTGTTTGGCGGAGAGTTCCCTTCCATCTCATGGCCTTGCAGTCGTAGCGTGGGCGGCGCTGACTCATGGAATTCATTTATTTGTTTAACAGCTGAAAGTGCATGATGGGAAACGAGAAGCCCGTCCAGTGAGTGGAGGGATGGCGCCCAGTCTGGGCCTCCTCTCATTCTCTTACAGGCCACTGGGAGGGGTCAGACTGGGGATGCCATCGTGACAAGGATTTAGGACCAGACCCTTTCACAACCAGAGCCTTAGACCATAGGAGTAATTACTTTTGACAGAAAAATGCTAAAATCCCAGCATTCGCAGATCCAAATATAACACAACTTAAAGGTTCTTAGACCAACATGTGATGAGAGGCCATAATTGGATCCTGGCATATTAAATATTGATTGTTATGAACATATTGACTGACCCAGGATTGATGGGGCAGAGGGTGAGGTTTTTCAATTAGTTACAAAAAAGTGATTATTGACTTGAACATTATTAGATCTGTTCCAGATGCATGGTCATTTGATGCTGGTATGTGACAGCTTGGGGATCTTTAGGGCATAAGTCAAACATGGCCTGGCCTGGTGACACTGATAAATAATTTTATGCACTTTGGAGGTAAGTCTGATTTTGCATAAATCTGTCAGAGGTCCAACCCCTGCCTTCCGTTTACCGACAGAGGTCAAAGGTTTCTCAAACAATCACACGATAAAAAACGTAGATAAATGTTTCTTAGCGTGCCCCACATTTCGTACAAGAGCACATAAAGATGTCAGAGGACAGCACAGGGGCCAGGGAGCTGGGGGGATAGGGGGCACCACGACTCACGTAAGCAATGGTGGTGAGAAAGGAGATCTTCACTGATGTTTGACTTGTGCAGATTGGTGGCAGACCACATATACACCTGGACTTGGACATTCACTCTCTCACTCTCTCTTCCTTTAAAAAAAAATTGTCATAATGAAAAAGGTCATAATGAATATAAAGGAATGCTATATATACAGCTTTTTATTCCAGATTGTGATGTGGCTCATGTCTGCTTTACAGACAAGGCCTTCCTTCCCTGATTTCCCGAGCCCTTGTCTGAATAAAGAAATCAAACAGGCAAACAAGCAAAAAAAAAAAAAAAAAAGAATAAAACTGGATAAACAAAACGACCACGATTTTAAAAGAGACCAAAGAAAACAGAAAACAGGCACAGGGTCAGCCAATAAACAAACGTGGAAATGAAAACAACAGTCTAAGGAGAAGGACATAAATAGAACAGCCATTTTGGAGGAGCTTCCTGCTCCCTTTAACACAATTAGTCGTAAGGTTGTGGCGGTAATTGGATGGGTGGGGGTGAGCAAACCTGATTTATGGGGCAGCTGGGGTCCGCCCGGACTGCCTGCGCTCGCCCCGGACGCCACTGACCCAGCCGGCGCGTCTGCCGGCTCGGCAAAAGACTGCTGTTTCCATGGCGAGACGCTTTCAACGCAAGCGCTCCTCTGAAACGTCCTCAACCTTAAAGGAGTCCAGCTGCCTCAAAAAGCACAATTTTGAGTTTTGTCTTTGTGCCTGTTCTCCAGCCAAGCTGGGCACCGGGGCACTTACATTCAGGCCCGGTCTCGACAGTCACCCCTTAAATAGGAGAGGAGGGGACGCGTGCCCTCGTTCCCCCCCAAAATCAATAACCAATGTCCTCGGTTTTTTCACATGAATCTCTAAAAGCTGCGTTCACACCAGTCAAGAAAATTAGAGGTTTCTCTTGCAAAACCAGCCATAGACAGCTGAAGCTGTGCTTACAGCCCGGTGATATCCACATCATCTGCATATTTAATACAGTGTCGGATTCATGGTTGAGCGTGGCGTTAGTTAGTGTATAATGTACAGGCGAGTGAAGAGTGGACCTGGTCCCAGGGGTGCTCCTGTATTAGTGCACATGATAGAGGACACAGTCAAATTAAATTCAACCTGCTGACTGCTCTTCTTTACAAAAAAAAAAAACATTTATCCAAAGGGCAGACTGTGTGGCTAAAAATCTTCTCGGCCATAAGATGTGCTTGTATTGTGCTAAATGCACGATCAAAGTCGACATGAACTATTTTAGCAACAATATTTGCTGCCCTGAGCTGGTCATAAATCACATTCGTGAGACCTGCATCCCCTACACCTCACTGAGGGAGAGAGGAAAATGGATAATCATCAGGAGTGTCTTTAACAGCAGGAAGAAATCTATTTAAGATCTTCTCCAGACTTTTCATGGCTGTTGACATAAGTGCTACCCGAGCAGAGGTCATTAATTTCACTTGCTCAAGGTTTCTGCAGAGCAGGTGCAGTAATAGGCCTCTTCCACAGAGCCGGGGCACAGCTCAGATAGCCCCAGGAGTGTCTGAAAAGGTGCGCCCGTTCCACCGCAGGTCTTCTCACGCATCGCCTCCTGCTCTTTGCACACATTTCATTTATGAACGACGGCCCTTTCCTCACCGTCCGTAATTATGACACAAATGTCACAAAAATGCTTTCAGGAGTTTAACAAATCCTCCCATCCTTAACTAAAATCCGATGAAAAACACATTTTCAATGAAAAAAATTTCCAAGTTACTCACGCGTACAAAGCACTGTCTATAATTCATCCATTCAAACCTAGGCCTGCCATTAAAAGTATCGATATCAAAATTGTGCCAAGTTACATGCAGCCATATAGCCTTCTTAGTTCAGTTAAGAGCTACTGTACTAATGTTGTATGATCCGTCCATCGTCTGGTTAGCAAGGTGGCTAAGGTTAAACTCGGTCAACATGGACAAACGTGGAGTGGTGTGAAGTGTGGGTATATTTTACTAGTAGTTGTATAAATACGGAAATATAAATGAGTTTCCCACAAAGACTATACAGATGCAAGAGCAAGTTTAGTTAGTTTAAATGTTTCATATTTAGTTACCTAGCAAGGCAATGTAATGATTCTGAGGGGAGATTCAAACCTGGTCTGTTACACATGCAAAAGTGGCAGACTCGCTAGCCAGTGGGCCACTAGAGAAGCAGCTTCTAGGTGTAGTAAAACTTTGCTGTTTTAAACAAGTGCACTTTTATATATGTAATTTCGCGTGTGCATCCGATGAGTTGTTAACATTAAACTCGGTGAAAATGCCAAAAGTGGGACTCTCTAAAGCATGGGTGTATTTTATTATTTTAGTGCTTATTAATTTCAAAGTTATTATCTTGCACCAGTTTCTATACGACCGGCAACATTACCTACCAGAGTTTAATTTGACAGCCGTCTGCACTGTTATACAGTCAGTCTGTTGTAACATTAAACTCTGTAAAACTGCCGAAAGTGGAACTGTCTTAAGTGTGGGTGTATTTATTTGTATTTCAGAAATATAAATGAGTTTCCCGCAGAGATTATACAGATGCAAAAGAAATAGTTTATATGTATAATCTGTAGTTTTAAACGAGTATTTATGTCATTTTGTGTGTGCATCCAATGTTTCTATTGGCTGCAACTTAAATGTCCAATGGGGAGACATATTATTTGTGGGCTTGTAGCATTAGTGATGATGTAATCAGGCAGGAAGAAAAAGGAGAAAAAAAACTCTATAGTTTGGGGCTTTATTGTGTGGACGTGTGAAGTTGTTTGTGAATTCTGTCTGTTGAAATGGGGTCAGAAGGTACAGAAATGAATGTTCCTGAAGGACTGAGAGCCTGTGGTTGTTGCGGTTATTTGGGAAACCCTGAAAAGTGCCAAACTCTTGGTGCTGTATAGGTATGGGGCATGATCAGAGGCCATCGCCCCACTTCACCACAGAGACTGTGAGGGCATCCCAGCATGTGGGTCAAAACCCTGCATGGACCATGTTGTGATCACAGGTCTGTTCAGCGGTTTTTTTCCAAGTTTAGTTTGGTACATGCAGGAGGTCCCTGTTGATTCACGTTCTGATCAGAACTACCGAACCTAGGCAGTGACTGGACAGCCCGGAAGAAGATGATTCCATAGCACTAATCTAGTAAAGCAACACCATGGGTTGGGCAAGACACATGGTGCTCAAAAATAGGCGGTTTCTGCCAAGTGGCATCACTTAAAGTTCCCAAAAATAAAGCCCAGGAGATGCTGATTCGTAACTACCAAGTCCCCTATAATACCACCCGCTATAATATCGCCCGCTATAATACCACCAGCTATAACACCACCAGCTATAATACCACCAGCTATAACACCGCCAGCTATTATACCACCAGCTATAATACCGCCAGCTATAACACCGCCAGCTATTATACCACCAGCTATAATACCACCAGCTATAATACCGCCAGCTATAATACCGCCCGCTATAATACCACCAGCTATAATACCGCCAGCTATAATACCACCAGCTATAATACCGCCAGCTATAATACCACCAGCTATAATACCGCCAGCTATAACACCACCAGCTATAATACCACCAGCTATAATACCACCAGCTATAATACCGCCAGCTATAATACCACCAGCTATAATACCACCAGCTATAACACCACCAGCTATAATACCACCAGCTATAATACCGCCAGCTATAATACCGCCAGCTATAATACCGCCAGCTATAATACCACCAGCTATAATACCGCCAGCTATAATACCACATTACCACCAGATATAATACCACCAGCTATAATACCGCCAGCTATAACACCACCAGCTATAACACCACCAGCTATAATACCACAATACCACCAGCTATAATACCACCAGCTATAACACCACCAGCTATAATACCACCAGCTATAATACCACCAGCTATAATACCGCCAGCTATAATACCGCAATACCACCAGCTATAATACCACCAGCTATAATACCGCAATACCGCCAGCTATAACACCACCAGCTATAACACCGCCAGCTATAATACCACAATACCACCAGCTATAATACCGCAATACCGCCAGCTATAATACCACCAGCTATAACACCACCAGCTATAACACCGCCAGCTATAACACCGCCAGCTATAATACCACAATACCACCAGCTATAATACCACCAGCTATACCACCAGCTATAACACCACCAGCTATAACACCACCAGCTATAATACCACCAGCTATAATACCACCAGCTATAATACCGCAATACCACCAGCTATAATACCACCAGCTATAATACCACCAGCTATAATACCGCAATACCGCCAGCTATAATACCACCAGCTATAACACCACCAGCTATAATACCACCAGCTATAACACCATCAGCTATAATACCACCAGCTATAACACCACCAGCTATAATACCACCAGCTATTATACCACCAGCTATAATACCGCCAACTATAACACCACCAGCTATAATACCACCAGCTATAACACCATCAGCTATAATACCACCAGCTATAACACCACCAGCTATAATACCACCAGCTATTATACCACCAGCTATAATACCGCCAACTATAACACCACCAGCTATAATACCACCAGCTATAATACCGCCAGCCATAATACCACCAGCTATAATACCGCCAGCTATAATACCGCCAACTATAACACCACCAGCTATAATACCACCAGCTATAATACCACCAGCTATAATACCACCAGCTATAATACCGCCAGCTATAACACCACTCGCTATAATACCACCAGCTATAATACCACCAGCTATAATACCACCAGCTATAATACCACCAGCTATAACACCACCAGCTATAATACCACCAGCTATAATACCGCCAGCTATAATACCACCAGCTATAATACCGCCAGCCATAATACCACCAGCTATAATACCGCCAGCTATAATACCGCCAACTATAACACCACCAGCTATAATACCACCAGCTATAATACCACCAGCTATAATACCACCAGCTATAATACCGCCAGCTATAACACCACTCGCTATAATACCACCAGCTATAATACCACCAGCTATAATACCACCAGCTATAATACCACCAGCTATAACACCACCAGCTATAATACCGCCAACTATAACACCACCAGCTATAATACCACCAGCTATAATACCGCCAGCCATAATACCACCAGCTATAATACCGCCAGCTATAATACCGCCAACTATAACACCACCAGCTATAATACCACCAGCTATAATACCACCAGCTATAATACCACCAGCTATAATACCGCCAGCTATAACACCACTCGCTATAATACCACCAGCTATAATACCACCAGCTATAATACCACCAGCTATAATACCACCAGCTATAACACCACCAGCTATAATACCACCAGCTATAATACCGCCAGCTATAACACCACCAGCTATAATACCACCAGCTATAATACCGCCACCTATAACACTGCCAGCTCCTTATTACACCATGGTTCTGTTTCCACAATTAAATTTCTTTTGTTTCTACTGTGTGCACAACCTGTCTTAATTATATTTTGTCTCCCCTCCTGGCTGTAATACAGGGGAATGCACAGAGTGTGCCTAACAAGGCGGATTAGCTCCGGGCCTGCTCAATGCTGCAATGTAAACAGTAAACTGTTTGATTGGCGGAATTTCCCTTTGCAGCTAATATATTCACTATATTCACTATATTATGAGAAAGGCTGCAATACTGTTCCCTGTCAAACATGCAAACAACTCACCTTTGGTTTTTCTTCAGTCCTTCTTCCTGTCCAGCCTGAATTGGCTGTTGCCATCCAGGTGAACTGCAGCACCCTCTTCCTCCTCTGTGAGCCAGGTCTCTGTCCGGCACATAAGGCTGGAGGCGCTGGACGCGGTGCGGTCTCTGTACACCCTTAGCTCATCTGCCTTGTTCCACACACTCTGTGTACTCCCCTGAATTACACTGGCAAGGGGAGTTACAGGTTTCATACCCAGGATAAGTCCAGCTACACCGATGGAAGGGAAAACCAAATTGTCCCTTTGGCTGTTCTGCCAAAGGGACACTTTGGCAGAACAGCAGGAGATTGGAGGGAAGCCAGCATCATCCCCCACCTTTGCCAACTCAGGTTATTTGTTTGGCTCACCATCAAGGTGTCAGGAGAACAAAATGAATTATTTGAATTATATTCCAGTCATTGTGTTCACATGCAATGAGTAAGACTCTAAGACAAAATATAATTAAGACAGAATGCACACAAAGTAGAAACAAAAAAATGTAAGTGTGGAAAGAGAACCGTATCGTTACTGCACCTTCTTAGATACCCCACTGTAGGCCTATTCTCGCCCTGAAGGACCTGAAAGCCTGGAACTCTCCTCGGGTGCATTTCTGATGCATTCTATTAAATAGCACAATGATAACACACCCTTCAACTCATTCACTGGTCCACTTCTCTCACTAGGCTGAGCTGTTGGGCTTCATCAGGCCTGCATGTGCATGTGTCTGTATACACGTGTGTGTGTGTGTGTACGTGTGCATGTGTGTGCCTGAGTTCATAAATGTGTGTGTGCGTGTGAATGTGCGTGTGTGTATGTGTGTGTGTGTTTTATTGAGTGCATGCACACGCGTGTGTGAGTGCATTTGATTGAGTGCGCGCGCACGTGCGTGTGTGTCTCAAGTCTTCCATGCTGCTTTGTGACACCAGCCAGCTGACAGGCGGTTAAAAATAGCCCGATCGATTCCTGCGAACGGGCCCAGCGTGCGGACAGCCCGAGCGCCGCCGCTTCACCCCCCCCAACCCCCCCCCCGCCCCCTCCCCCCCCCGTGACGAGACGCGAAGTGGGCGGGGAGCGCGCTGGTCAGGTACGCGGCCGGCGTGATGGACGACCTCATCTGCAGAATGATCAATCACACGCCGTGGCGACACGATTCGGTGAGAGGCGGGCGGGACGATCGCGCACCGCGCCCGTGGGGGTCCGCCAGAGCACCGGGAACAGGGAGCCACGGAGACCCCCACTCTATATTATTAAATAAATAATGACTAGCGTGAGCGCTTCTGAAGCTGGTTTCAATCCTGGCCCACCAAACTAGGATGTCTCCTACACCGGAGACCACTATCTCAGTAGGATCCCCCCTGCAGCACACTGATGCACACACACACTCACACTCATGAGCACGCACATGTATACACACACACCCTCACACACACTTCCCAGTTTCTTCCCGCACACACAGCTTAGTATTGTACTCAACAATTTTTTCAGCTGCATGTGTGTCAGCATCAACAAAAAGCTCGCTAGTTGCTTTCTTCCTAAATGACTTTCAGACAAAAGAGGGTGAGGCACTTTCATCTTTTCCTTTCCTGCTCGCCAGCCCCCCCCCCCCCCCCCCCCCCCGCTCTTTCTCTGGAAACAAATTCCGTCTGAGTGACATCTGTGGGTGAAAGAACAAAAAAGCTATTAAGACGTCTGATATGATGCAGCTCTTTCCTGCCAGTGGGAAGGCAAATGAGATAATTTTTTTTTTTTTTTTTTTTAATGCCCCTGTTTCAGCCCTGTCTCACTGCGGTGCTCTTCACTCCGGCCAGACCTCTGGGACAGCCAGCTTGGCCTGCTTTCTCCACTGTTGCCTGTCTAATTAACGACGTGGAAGTCATTAACGAGCTTGTTGCCTGATTTAATTTAAACAGCCTTCTGCAGCCTGTGGTCGGCGCATGGACTGTGACTATGCTGATTGCACAGAGCTTCTTCAGAGCCCTGTCCTGCGAGACCCAACAGTCTCAAATGGGCCCCACCGGTTCTGGAATGAGACACGTTTGAGAAATAATGCAGTGGGGAAGAGATGTACAGCGTCTGTTTTCAGCCGCAAACGTGAGTTACTTCAGCCCGCCACGGGCGTGCTCAGTTCAGACACGCTCGACAATCTCAACAGCCATCAAGGGCTCTGGAACAGGCGTTCCACGCTCCCGCCAGAGCGCGCTGAATTCTCCATGACCTACATAAAGCGCAAGCTTCCGACAAGGGTCTTATCGAGCCATCAAGACACACAGAGAAATGACTTTCGAGGAAGCATTTAGCATGCTTGACCCATTCTGTGAAACTCAGCAGTTTAATTTCTTTTTGGTTCGATGTGATTTAGAAAACATCACTGGGTGCGTGCAGGGTTCACATCTGGGACCCAAGACAATGCAACTTCTTCCATTTTGTTTCCGCCAATCAGGAAACGAGGGGGACTGGGAGGAGGGAGGGGGAGGGGGAGGGGGAGAGGGGAGAGTGGGGCAGGGGTGGCGATCTTCTCCGTGGCACTCAATCAAAGACGTCAGGCTGCTTTGTCTGTACGGCACGTACATGTAAATCTCTTGATTAAAACGGCAGCCTTAATCTTCCCTTGCAGGACTGAATCTGTGGCAGTTCAGTGGCGTGACTGCAGATCAGAGCCTGACTATAAATGGAGTAATCTTCTTTCCTCAGTCACTGCTTAAACACATCGCCCCTCTAATTTTCTGCCAATTTTCAAAGGATTAATTGGGAGCTCTCCTGATGTGCTTTCTTATTATTTTCCTGCCATGTGTAACTTTGATGTGTTTAACTTTGCTATGTGTAGCCTTTCTCAGTGTAACTTTCCTCTGTGTAGCCTTTCTCAGTGTAACTTTGCTATGTGTAGCTTTTCTCAGTGTAACTTTTCTCATTGTGACTTTGCTATGTGTAAATTTGATGTGTTTAATTTTTTTATGTGTAGCTTTGCTCACTGTAACTTTGCTATGTGTAGCTTTCCTCAGTGTGACTTTGCTGTGTGTAACTTTTCTCAGTGTGACTTTGCTATGTGTAGCTTTTCTCAGTGTGACTTTGCTATGTGTAGCTTTCCTCAGTGTAACTTTGCTATGTGTAGCTTTCCTCAGTGTAACTTTGCTATGTGTAGCTTTCCTCAGTGTAACTTTGCTATGTGTAGCTTTGTTCTGTGTAATTTTGCTATGTGTAACTCTGAATCTATATTTTCTGCAGGTACATTTTGGCCTTGTAAAGATTAGAGATCTGAACCCCAGACCTGATAAGAGGGCCAATATTGTGTGAGACACTGTTCATAATTTCATTACCTACGTTTTTAATGGTCCAGCTATGCATATTATTATCAAGTATTTAAAGTATGTTCGCTCTGAAAAATGGTGCTGGCAAAATACTTTTTTTTTTTGTTTGTTTTCTGCATGTAAGGCTGCTATCACATTCAGAATGATCTGGTAATGGGATGGCGAATATTAACTTTTAATGAAAAATGATGTAATATGATGTTAATAAAAGTGTACTTGATGTAATGATCTAACAATACATGTTAAAATAGAACTCCTTACCAAATTGTGTTACTGCTGTACCCATTCAATACAGAATATTCAAAGGTGACTCGAGCTGCAGTTTCCCATACATGTCTTGTTCCAAATAGGATTATGGCCTCGTTTTGTATTGACTGCAAACACAAATCTTCACATGCTCACGAGAAGCAGATATACTGGTGTTCTCCTGCGCTTCAGAAAATTACAACACTTTTTTACGAATTCCATTTCAAACACTTGACATAAAATCAATCGTAAGCATGTTCACTTTGGACCTGATAGCTACTGAGACTAGCAATCGCTAAAATACCACAGACAAATTGCCTCCTATGGTGTTTACTGATACACTATTAGGGCAATAACAATTAAATTCAACTTTTTTAAAAACATCCTTTTGCTGATGATGAAGGTGCTCACAGTAGACTGAATCCATTTTACTTGAATTTTCTATCAGGCCACTGCTACTGATTTAAATAATAGATTTTCCCTAGGCAAACAAATTCAAATCAAATGAGTTGACTTGAGTATGATCTGAGAAACGGAACAAGGTGTCAAAAAATGTAGATATAACCTTTGCTTGGGATAGATTATGAGAGCTAAAATGATCATTTTGTTTGGAGCATTTATCACCGGATTCTTTAGTTTATTTATATTTCTGTCAGCGTACCACGGTAATGCCTGTTTGAAACCTGTGTCATAGCAGGGCAATTGGAGTTTTGCATTTCGGGGTTTGGAATAAGCCCGCAAATTTGTCTTGTGGTGACTCCACCTGAAGTTCCAGCGGGATGTCTACTGAGCAACAGGAACTGAGGTAGCCCCCGTGCATCCCACGTTTCCAAAGGGGTTTAACAGATTTCCAACGATTCAGACGGAGCTCGAACGTTCCTTTCGGGTCAAATCCGCTCTGTCAAGCGACACTTAACCTTCATTACGGTAACCGGCTTCAGAGGCTCCGACCGAGAGGCAGAAACAGAGGGAGTGAGTACACCTCCTCGTGGAGAAATAGCAGGAAGGGAGTAAACGAGATTGAGAGGGCCGCCAGAGGTCAGAGGTCAGGAAAGCCACGCGGCGTCTCATCAAAGCCCAAATCGCTCGGCGGGGCCCGGCGGCAGACGGCGACAGTGAAGGAGGGAGCAGGAGAACGATGACGACAAGGAGGGAGGGGGAGGAGGAGGAGGAGGAGAAATGGGAGCTGCGCTGTGCCCACGGACAGCCATTAGTCTGAGATTAGCTCCTGTTCCCCACAGAGAAATGGGCTATTTCTCATATGTCAGTGAAACAAACAGAGATGATTGGAGCGGGCAGAGGGCTGTCTGCACAGCAGGGAAATGGGTCAGGAGCCAATTTTCCGCCGCTCGGCGCATCAGAAGGAGAGGAAGAGATCTGCGCGGCGAGGCGTCGCCACGGCATTATCCGCAGCGGGTCCGAGCCGGGCGGTGGTTCTGACGGGCGGTTCTCTCCCCTCTGAGAGGACGCGGGTCCGAGCCGGGGTGGTGGTTCTGAAGAGCGGTTCTCTCCCCTCTGGGAGGACGCGGGTCCGAGCCGGGTGGTGGTTCTGAAGAGCGGTTCTCTCCCCTTTGGGAGGACACGGGTCTGAGCCGGGCGGTGGTTCTGACGGGCAGTTCTCTCCCCTCTGAGAGGACGCGGGTCCGAGCCGGGCGGTGGTTCTGACGGGCGGTTCTCTCCCCTCTGAGAGGACGCGGGTCCGAGCCGGGCGGTGGTTCTGACGGGCGGTTCTCTCCCCTCTGAGAGGACGCGGGTCCGAGCTGGGCGGTGGTTCTGTTGAGCGGTTCTCTCCGCTCTGAGAGGATGCGGGTCCGAGCCGGGGCGGTGGTTCTGGTGAGCGGTTCTCTCCCCTCTGAGAGGATGCGGGTCCGAGCCGGGCGGCGGTTCTGAAGAGCGGTTCTCTTCCCTCTGAGAGGACACGGGTCCGAGCCGGGGCGGTGGTTCTGACGGGCGGTTCTCTCCCCTCTGAGAGGACAGGGGTCCGAGCCGGGGGGATGGTTCTGGTGAGCGGTTCTCTCCGCTCTGAGAGGACACGGGTCCGAGCCGGGGCGATGGTTCTGGTGAGCAGTTCTCTCCGCTCTGCGAGGACGCGGGTCCGAGCCGGGGCGATGGTTCTGGTGAGCGGTTCTCTCCCCTCTGGGAGGACTTGGGTCCGAGCCGGGGCGGTGGTTCTGAAGAGCGGTTCTCTCCCCTCTGAGAGGACTTACAGCCGGTGAGAAGGGCCAGTTGGGGCCAGGCTTCAGTCAGGGCCAAACTGCCGGATGCGCTACAGTGAGCACCGGCAGCCGGAACACGTCCCTCTGGGGTGGAAGTCTCTGCCGTGCCTCAGCTGGGGCCTTTCTGTAGGCCTCCTACCTCACATTTTTCATTCCTACAAATATTGCTTTGACCGTTTTGGTTTTAACACACAGTCAACAGATTAAACAATGGGAAAGTTGTCCGATGAACAAAAAAACAAAATAATTTCAATTTCCGACACAATTTAAATGATAGGAGAGATTAAGAGATTAGTAAATATTATAATTGAGTAGTCCAAAATTATTATTCACAGTACACAAAAAATAATTATCACCCATTTCAGAATTCCATAAGCAGGTACCTGTATGTACTAGTACACTGTTTTTTTTTTTTTTTTTTTTTTTTTACCTCTTCCTATTAGTCACTGTACAATAGCTGTCAGCCCTCAGCCTGATTACAGGGTCTTCAGAAGATAAGCAACATGCTGTCTCAACCCGTCACTTAACCAATGAGACACTATCTGCTTTAATCGGTGCACCGTCTCCTTCTATGGTACTGAAAGTCAAAAGGGCATTCAGTGCTATGAACTGGACTTGTTTATTTAGTGGCTATTGGCTGGTCCATTAAAGATTTTTTTCTTGGTGCATTTATTATTGTACTAATGTGCAGAGACACCAACTCCATAGATATTCCGCAGTTCAAATGACAATTATGACCTCAGTCTTTACCAATTAATTCCGTGTTGCAGCAGTGCTATTGGCTAGATGTTAGACAGCAGAGGACTTGATAGACAACGCGGGGGCAATATAGCTCAGGAGGTAAGAGCGCTTGTCTGGCAGTCAGAGGGTTGCCGGTTCGATCCCCCGCTTTGGGTATGTCGAAGTGTCCCTGAGCAAGACTCCTAACCCCTAATTGCTCTGGTGAATGCGAGGCATCAATTGAAAAACGCTATATAAATGCAGTCCATTTACCATTTACAAAGCTTCTTCCTATTTTGGCATGCAGTAAGAGGATGACATTCTATCGGGTACATCTGAAAAAACAAAAGGATGCATCTATATATGACTCATAGTTTATTCTTGCTCATTATTACTGCCAGAAGGGCAGCTTTCCATAATATTATAATTACATAATAGTTACGTAATCATTTTATGTCCTCTTTAGTTTCAGTTGTGTTGAAATTACTGTACATGCGTTGTAGTGCATGGCATATTATCATATCAATGATGTCTGAAAATGTATTGGCACAAGTACTGAGTTAAAATCAACAAACAAAATACATTCGGCTGTAATCCTCCCTCCAGTTTGAGGATTTATAATTTATACCATGTTTGCAAGTTACTAAAATGTATACATAGTGTATATAAATGAATACATGTTGTATGTATAAATCAATACATAAACATAGAGAAGATGCAACCTTTCTTGTACGTGAGGTCTGTCAGAACAGCCTGATGCTGCGCTGTTGTATATTGACATCTTTTCAATAATCCATTTAACATTTAAAAAACAAATGAACTATTGACGAAATGACTGAGGACAGGCATGGAAAGCAGTTAGCACAGCCTGGGACTACATTGCATCCTCACTCTTCCATCTGTATGAATTTTACTCTTAAAGGGAAGGGTGAATTCTTTTTCGTTATTGAATATGAATGCATTGCACTAATTAAAATCCAGAATAATGGCATGCCTTCGCTCGATCTTTAGTTCTAAGCTTTTCATGCTATTTCATGCCTGCTGAACCACATACTGCTTTCAATCACAGTGAATCACAGTATCGTGGTTTACTTCAGTTTCATTCAACTGTCCAGTTTCTGATGAATGTAAGTGTACAGTGTGCACGTACAATGTAAATTTTAGGCCTTCCTGGTAAAACAATGATGAGTTCAGCCATACTTTGCAACCCATTAATTGGATTTCTTGTAGACTTTTTTTTATTTAAGCTTTACATTTTGACTTATGCACACCAAATTTTCAGAACTTGAGTATATCAGGCTTTAAAGTAATAATCTCGAAGATTTTCATTAAAATAAATGTCTGTTAAGTCACTATCTATCGCCGAATTAGGTAACACAATGGTGATTGAGCCTATTATTATATTAATTTATATTATTATTATTATTATTATAATTTATGATTAAAGAACTGGGTGTCTGTGGCGACATTCCCGAGAAAAAATCACAAGCAGCGCACATTTAGTGACGCGTTTTCCATCACCCATATGTGGTTGGTCCGCCAGAGGAGGTAGGTGGAGCTAACGCAACAGGCTCGCTCTTCAACTCACTTGTGTGTGAGCGGCGTACTGTTTTTTTCCAGTGTCTGAGAAGGGGGGGGGGGGGGGGGGTTTTGGAAGCCTAAAACGTTTTTGTGTAACATGAGAGGTCATATTATTTGTTTATGTCGATTTCGTATTACATTTGATGACAATGTAACGTTACTAAATTACATAGCTATTTGCACAGCTAACGCTAGCTGCCGGATCATATCAAGAAAGGCAACATTAGTTTAGACAACGTTGCGCACTGTACCCATCTCTCATATCAGGTAACGCTGCGTTAACTAGCTAGCTAATGTAATTAACATAATCTAATGTCAGCTAACAATTAGAATAAAAGCTAGCTAATGCTACCGACCGGTAGTCACCTCACAAACCGTCTCTCGAATGCAACACTACATTGCTGCCTTGCAATGTAGCTAACAAAAGGCCAGTTCAGATCAATGATTCGCAACGAGACTGGATGCAACTTGCAAAATTCCAAGACGTCTGATTGTGAATGTTCTAAAACTGCACTTGGAAATTTGACAAGGTCAGTCTTTTGAGACCCCAGGCAACGGCTTCAGACGCTCTGCAACTAACCAGTTCACACCGCTGCAGTTTTCTCTGCAACATTCTAAAACCGTTTTGTCTTGTTGCGAATCATTGATCTGAACTGGCCTTAGCGTTACCGTTATTTACATTGTGATCAAGTTCATCAATATATTATAATGATCGGAATAAAGCCGTCTTTACACAGAGCATTAACGCAGGGTATAGGTGGAGCAGAGCCAGTCTGATTTCAGTGTAAAGATGTCAAGCCGGAGAAAACTCAATTTAAAAAATACGGCAGTATGGATTAGCGTTGTTATTACTTTATTACGCTTCCTCATATGTTCCTCCAGCCTTGATTCCCTTTTTTGATGAAATTTGTTGAAATTTGTTTTATTCTTCTTGTTCTGATTGCTAATTTAACACCCAGCTCAGCTTTATTCTCAAACAGTTTAGGTAGCAAAACCAGAAACACCAGGGGTGTAACATTTTGAAAGGCAGTTGTTTCAAAAATATCACACAACAATCATTCACGAGAAAGACAATGTTTATTGTGCAGTGCACATTACATTACATTACATTACAGGCATTTGGCAGACGCTCTTATCCAGAGCGACGTACAACAAAGTGTATAACCATAACCAGGAACAAGTATGACGAAACCCCTAGAGAGAAGTACCGGTCCAAGTACAGGGAACAACCGCATAGTTCAACTTGGACCCTGGTGGTTAAACTGATTAACACTAACAACGAGAACGGCAACAACGCAATCTATGGAAAAATAAAAATAAATAAAAATACAAGTAGTCGTTAAGACTGGCGCATCAACTAAGTCACCTATTAAACAGCTGCCTAGTTACACCCCTAAGTTTAGTCATTTACAGGGGGGGAAGGGAGGGATGGGGAGAGGTGCAGCCTGAAGAGGTGGGTCTTCAGTCGTCGTTTGAAATGGGTCACAGTCTCAGCTGTTCTGACCTCCACAGGGAGGTCATTCCACCATCGTGGGGCCAGAACAGACAGGAGACGTGTTCTGGAAGTGCAGGTGCGAAGAGGGGGAGGTGCTAGGCGTCCTGAGGTAGCAGAACGGAGGGATCTGGCTGGCATGTAGGGTTTGAAAATCTTGTGAAGGTATGCTGGGGCTGATCCCTTGACTGCCTGGTATGCTAGAACCAATGTTTTGAATTTGATGCGAGCTATAACAGGCAGCCAGTGGAGGGTAGTGAGCAGGGGAGTTACGTGGGAGTGTCTGGGGAGGTTGAAGACCAGACGAGCCGCAGCATTCTGGATGAGCTGCAGGGGTCTGGTGGCAGATGCCGGTAGTCCAGCCAGAAGAGAGTTGCAGTAGTCCAGGCAGGATAGAACCATTGCTTGGACCAGGAGCTGGGTTGAGTAGGTGGTGAGAAAGGGGCGGATTCTGCGGATGTTGTATAGGAAAAATCTGCATGCCCGGGTTACTGCTGCAATGTTGTTGGAGAGGGACAGCCTGTTGTCCATCATCACTCCGAGATTCTTGGCGCAGGGTGATGATGTCACTACGGTGTCCCCTAAGGAAATGGAAAAGTCGAGGAGGGGAGAGGATAGAGCAGGAATAAAGATTAGCTCCGTCTTTCCCGGGTTGAGCTTCAGGTGGTGATTGTCCATCCAGCTCTGTATGTCCCTCAGGCAAGCAGAGATGCGGGCGGGGACCTGTGTGTCCGATGGGGAGAAGGAGAGAAAGAGTTGCGTGTCGTCGGCATAGGAATGATAGGACAAGCCATGGGCAGATATTACAGGGCCAAGGGATCTGGTGTACATGGAGAAGAGAAGGGGACCAAGGACTGAGCCCTGGGGAACTCCGGTGGTGAGGGGACGGGGTGGTGATACCTTACCCGCCCAGGCAACCTGGAAGGAGCGGTCAGAGAGGTAGGACTCAATCCAGTCAAGGACTGTGCCGCGGATCCCTGATGCTGCCAGGGAGGACAGGAGGGTAGAGTGGTCCACAGTGTCAAATGCAGCGGAGAGGTCTAGAAGAATCAGGACAGAGGAGAGGGAGGCTGCTCGTGCGGCATGGAGTGACTCACTGACCGAGAGGAGTGCAGTCTCAGTCGAGTGGCCAGGCCTGAAGCCAGACTGGTGGGGATCAAGCAGGTTGTTCTCGGAGAAGAAAGCAGAGAGCTGGTTAGATGCAGCACGTTCGAGTGTTTTGGATAGGAAAGGGAGGAGAGATACCGGGCGGTAGTTCTGAATGACTGAAGGATCTAGTGTGGGTTTCTTCAGCAGCGGGGTGATGTGGGCCTTCTTGAAGGATGAGGGGAAACATCCAGAAGATAGGGATGAGTTCACGAGGGAGGCGACAAAAGGGAGGATGTCTGGTGTGATTGTTTGAAGGAGAGATGAGGGGATAGGGTCGAGGGCGCAGGTGGTAGGGCGGTGGGTGAGCAGAAGCTGGGAGACTTCAGTGTCTGAGAGGAGAGAAAATGTGGAGAAACAGGGGGCGGAGGACGCAGAGGGGGCAAAGGAGCTGCGGATGTCTGCAATCTTTTCGTCAAAGAATGCTGCAAAGTCATCTGCAGTGAAGGAAGACTGGGGTGGAGGAGGTGGCACGCTGAGGAGAGAAGAGAAAATAGAGAAAAGTTGACGAGGGTTAGAAATGGAGTTATGAATTTTGGTTTGGTAGAATTTTGCCTTAGCGGCAGTGACAGAAGAAGAGAACTCTTTCAGGAGAGACTGATAGGCTGAGAGGTCAGATGGGTCCCTGGATTTGGCCCACTTCCTCTCAGCAGCGCGGAGGGTGGCCCTGGAGGTGCGCAGGATGTCAGACATCCATGGACTGGGAGGGGATGAACGTGCTGGCCTAGGGACGAAGGGGCATAGGGAGTCGAGTGCTGAGGAGAGAGATGACGTCAGGGTGGAGGATGCAGAGTTAGTGGGGAGCTTGGAAAATGATTGAAGAGTGGGGAGGGAAGCAGTCACTCTGTGAGCAAGAGAAGAGGGTGATAGGGAGCGGAGGTTACGGCGGACAGTGACAGTGGGGATGGGAGGGGGAGAGGGAGGGTGTGGAGAGAGGGGGAGGGAGAAGGAGATGAAATGATGGTCAGACGTATGCAGGGGGGTAACCGTAAGATTGGAGCTGGAGCAGGTCCTCAGGAAGATCAGGTCTAGGAGGTTGCCTGCCTTGTGGGTTGGAGGAGAGTGTTGTAGGGAGAGGTCAAAGGAGTGAAGTAGTGGTAGAAAGGCAGCAGACTGGGAGGCTTCTAGGTGGATGTTAAAATCTCCAAGGAGGATGCGGGGTGCCGTCCTCAGGGAAGGAGCTGAGCAGGGTGTCTAGCTCATCCAGGAAGCTTCCCAGGGGCCCCGGGGGGCGATAAATAACAATAATATAAAGGTTAGCAGGGTAGGTGATAGAGACAGGATGGAATTCAAAAGTGGATATGGACAGGTCAGGGAGGGGGAGAACAGAGAATTTCCAGGTGGGGGAGATCAGTAGACCAGTACCACCACCACGGCCAGATCGCCGGGGGGTGTGGGAGAAGGAGTAGGAGGATGAGAGGGCAGCAGGAGTGCACGAGATACATAACTGCACAAGCCACAGTGAATCCCGTGGATTCTTCTCTGCAGTGTAAAGATGTTCAGACCCAGCAAAAGGTGGATAAAGAACATTTGTGGAAATTGATCATCACTAATTCTACCCCAGGTCTGCTACAGCATTTTAACCCGGCTTGGCAGTGTAAAGACAGCTTAAGTTAGCCTAATGTTAGACAATGAATGAGTATGTACATAACTTTACTTTTATAACAACCATTTTTTATTCAGTAAATAGTAAGTGTTATAGTTGGCGTGGCCCAGGTGCCAACTGACTGATGCACACAGGCGATACTGGTTGGATCTGGTTGGATCTCTGGGAAGTGAGGTCCAAAAACACACCTGCAATTACTGCTTCTCGCCATTGGTACCGCCAAAGAGAACGAAACGGAGATCTTCGAGATTGTAACTTTAAGTTTCAAGTTTAATCTAGAATGTTTTTTCTTGGAGTATAACTGATGGATCAATCATCCATCAGCACTCTACATGCATCTCAACATGTATTTCAGATTTTGAAGTAAGGTCTAATTATAATGGTGTGGGGGTGTTGGAGAACCAGAAGCGACGAATATAGGGGAACGAAAAGCTAACGCTACCGGAAGCGTTAGCCACAAAGTCCCGAAGGACAAAGGAAGGGGAACACCCGAAAGTAAAACACAAAACAAAGAAGATCCTTGTGAGAGCAACTCCCGCACACAAAGGATCTTAAACAACAACAAAAAAAACACGGAGTAAAAAACCACTCCGAAGGACCCCCTTGTCCAGCCGTAAAACTGGCTCGCGAAACCAAAAGCGACCCGTGAAAACCAGGGCGAAAAAGAAAAGGACCAGTGGTACAGAGGCGAAGCTCTGGTACCAAACCAAAAACTGGTCTCAAATGAAAAGACAACTGAGTAGCAAAACTTACTTAGCGAAAAGAAAACCCTGAGACGCAGCTCAGAAAAACACAAACAAAATACATTACCCGGGACAACGTCCCGATACCCACCGGCTCACACAAGCTCAAAATAAAAGTATAAATGCTCTTAAGGCGTCAGAATGCGCTCACTGCGCTAAGAGACTGACTCGCCTTAAGAGGACACAGAACCAACCACAACACAGTTCAGTAAACCGTCCACCGAGCACCTATACCTCTACCGTACCGGCTTTGTGTTTAACAGGATTTTACACAGAAGCGCAGATGGCTGTTCTGTCAGTGCTTATAAAGGCACCTCCCCAGGTGAAAATAATTGGGAAATCAGACACCTGGAACAAATTAAGAACTTCTCAAAGGCCAGGTGCCTTCTAGTGGCAGCACAAGGCCACTACACCCCAGAACCATGACACTAATGTCTGCTATTTTAGAACAAAATAGTCAAATGATAAGTTACAGGACCTAAAATTATGTATGAAAGTATTCAATAGGAAGAAGCACTCTGTCTTTCTTCGTGTGAATGCTTTAGTACAAAAATGACATTGAGAATAACCCTTACTCTATTTTTTTCCTGCTAAAACAATCACACATTTTGGCTATGACTGTGTGCAGTTCAGATGTGGTTTGTGGCACCTCAACACTGGATCATCAGTGCAGCTGAGCATCAAGGTGAAGAACTCCGACAAGCCTGGATTTTGAAGTTGTTAATACAGCTATATGGACCATTACTATATTCGAATGAGAAGAATTCCTTCTCAGATGATCAATAGCCTAACAAGGCATTAGTGACATGCATTGAAATGATGACACACCCCTGTGATCTCCGATATACTATCTGAACAGACAAAAAAAGTAATTTTGCCTTCAAATGGCTGAGGTTATACAGTGCTCTGTTGGCCCATTTAAAGTGCTTTAATGATGCCTCAGTCCTGGGCTGCACACACACACACACACACACACACTCATACACGCACACGCACACGCACACGCACATGCTCACGCTCACGCTCACACACACACACTCACACACTCGCACTCGCTCACACACACGAACACGCTCACGCACACGCTCACACTCACACACACACACACACACACACACACACACTCGCACTCACACACGCACACGCACACGCTCACACACAAACTCACAATCACACACACACACACAGGGCAGGGAACCAGAGGGGAGACAGGGCACCACCTCTTTCATTCGCAGCTCATATCATCTGCATCAGCTTAACTCCTCATGCATATTTATACACCGTATTACTAAATTTTATTATAAATATAGATTATATGATACATTTGATATAAATTAGGTTGTAGCATTTGACCAGACTTTGATACCAGTAGGGATGTTTTGTTCCTTGCTAGAATTTAGTTTAGCATTTAATGTCATAATACATTTTATTTTTCAGGCTGCTTTCTGAACACTCAAGGTCACCTTACATGGTATTAAAATGGGTAGAAGAATGACAAGACACTACAGATACGTACATGATATTAAAAACAGTTAGAAAAGACAATGCACTTACAGGACATGGTATTTAAAAATAAATAAAAACTAATAACAATAATACTGTTTCTTTTGCGCCTCTACATCATGAAACCTATGCACTTGTTGTACGTCGCTCTGGATAAGAGCGTCTGCTAAATGCCTATAATGTAATGTAATGTAATACTGCTACTACTACTACTACTACTACTACTAATAATAATAATAATAATAATAAAAAATAATAATAAATAATAAAAATAATAATAAATAAATACATACATACATACATAAATAAATAAAAGTGCCATGGGGGAGTGGATAGCTATGTCCTGTTCATGCGAAAGCTAGTGTGAAGAGGTGAGTTTTTAAATGTTTCTTAAAAGTGGAGAGAGTCTCAGCATTATGGATGTGGGGAGGGAGTGTGTTCCAGGTTCCAAGAGTTTGGGTGCTGCACAGGAGAAAGCCCGATCACCAAGAGTGGAGTGGCGAGATGTGGGGACAGTTAGAATTCTTGCAGAGGAGGAGCGTAACGAGGGAGTGGGTGTGTGGTCCAGGAGAAGATCAGAGAGATAGGCCGGAGCTAAACTACAGGATTGGAGAGTTGTGATTGAATATTTTTGCAGCATTTCGGACTAACTGAAGTGCGGATTGATCTGATTGGGATGCCAGTGAGAATAGAGTTACAATAATCCAGCCGAGATGTTGCAAAGGCATGGATTAGAGTTTCTGTTACATGAGGTTCAAATAAGAGAGTGTATTCAAGAATGACAGGTTAGTGTGATTCTAATGTAGGTAGTTCTGGTTTGGTTCTATAGCTGAATATTGACATAATGCCAAGCCATTATTTATTATATTGGTTAATGAAGAAATGGCTGACAAGATATGACCTGCGGTCAGCGTTTAGGAGTATCAGGTTACTGTAATGCAGTAATGCAGTAATGCCATACCGCTGTAATGCCGTAACACTGTAATGCCATATTTTAACGCAGTAATGCAGTAATGCCATAATTCCTTAATGCCATAATGCAGTATTGTCATAATGCTGTAACACTGTAATGAACCACTGTGAAGATGATTTTCGGTTAAAATGCACCGTAGACACAGTCAGACACAGTACTCGATGTGAGAAATTATGTATCTACTCATAAAACCAGAAGAGTTATTCAGACTCCCCACTTTCAACAGAACAGTATGTCCCATAAACAATATCCAACACCCATCACAGTCCATACAGGTTCCATCTCCCTGAGGGCTCTTGCGTCAGTGAATGCTGTGGTGCGCAGATAGGTATTCTCAAAGGGAAAGTAGGCTTTAAAACACTGTCTGAGTGGAGCGGGCTAGTATTTTTCATCTCCGAATCCAGCTAGAACGTACGGACTGCAAATTAGCCTCATGCCCCTGTCTGATGAGAGATCAATAAAACTCATCTGGCTCATACACCAAGCTTGTTTTGTGACACGTTTTGCATGGCAAACGGATTCTGAATTCAGTCGCTTCGTATTATAATATTATTTCATATACAATATATAACAGTTATGAGAAAGCAACAGCTTGGTGCTCAATTTGACACACAGCTAATCAGTAAAAGTCAGGTTTTCAAGGGTGAAGTGTGAATAACTAGCAGGTCTTTTGGGGCAGATCCAAAGGTCATAGGTGATATTGTGGCAACTCATGAAATAGGCAACCAATTTTGTGCTGAATTTAAGGCAGCTTCCTTGAGTTCTTATTATTTTAATAATAGTGCCTCATAATTAGCACTGACATTTGTGAAAAATAATATTTTATCGAGCTCATTTTCATAACGTCCCCTTATTTTAGTGGGAACATCCCAGAATTCCATATTTGCGCATGAAATGACATGTATTGAGAGAAAAGCGTCACGGCCATGTTTGAACCACCATGAACATAACGAAGCTGACGACAGGTTTGAGAAAAAGAACAGGGCTTTTATTACAAAAACTACCAGGGGGCATACAATACCTTACAGCCCAGCGGGTGAGTACAAATCAGAGAGAGAGAGAAAGAAAGAGAGAGAGAGAGAGGGAGCCCCTGAACTTCCCCAGTCCACCTCCTTATACAGGTAGCTCCTCCTGAGGAGGTCTTTACCTGGGCCTCCAAACAGATGTGCGGGAATCTGCAATTAGTAATATGACACCCGTGCAGACCAGCGCCCCCTACTGAATGCAGAAGAACATAACAAAAGGCATACCATACCCTGAAATGTAAGGGTCTCGTTTTCATTCCACAAACAGTTTAGCTAAAATGAATTTACTCAACTGTATTTGTGAAGGAAAACAATGTTTCATTTGCATTTATTTGTAAGTCAAACGTCAAAATGTTGGTTGAATACTGCCCTGTTGTTCCTACCAGCAGAGATCAGCTCTGACTTTGACTGAGTTCCCTTGTTCATACCCCTCCTACGTTTACAAATGGTGCATAGGACTCCGGTTCCATGATAATATATCTCTCCAACATCAACAGAATGTGTTTTAATGTGTTTATGTGTCTTTTTGTACTTCCTTGTTCCCGTACGTCAGCTTCTCAGTGTTTGGATTTTGGGGCAACATTTGTTTTGTAAGAATGTTCTGTTGATTTATTCCATGAAAGATGAGATGAATCCACAGTAAAAAATAAAAAATAAAAAAAAGTTTGCAGTATTACTGTTCCACCCCAAAATGGGAATATACAACCTATTTTTCGTTGTATCTTCAGGGTATGTGCACTGCATTTCAAAGCATGTTTGCCTTTTGTACTTTTATGTATGTTTTCAAAACATTCCCTTTGTCCTTTTTCTCTCTTAAAAATAATGAAATAAATGTTAGCTTGAGATATGGAGATGTTCGCTGCTCTCTTCCAGCTGTAGGAAAATAACATGAGCTGTTATTGGCTTGGCATTTGTATGAAGGCTAGCAGTGCAGTGACTGCGTAAAGGCCTCAGGCTTCTGTCTGAAGCCTGTGGATGGTAGCAGCAGCCCAGCTCATCAATCCTTTCCCTGACGCCGGGGGTCATGGTTTATTTATCAAAGCAGGGAGGACCAGCCAGAAAACAGCTGCCCGATGTAGTCGCCGCCCATGCTTTATTAATAAATAAACGCAGCAAGGCGAAGACACAGAACCAAGGCCAAGAGCAGATTCAGAACTCCGCCCGTGGAAATCATCACACATTGGGCCCAGTGTGGTTAGTAAATCGGGGGGGGGGGGGGGGGCATGTTGAAAAGCTCTAGTGTTTTGCTCTACTGGTATAAATGAATTTGGGAGTTATGGAGGCATTAATCTTGGAAAAGTAAAACTGCATCTGCCGTCTGCTTCTTGGCTCAGCGTGAGGTCTCCTCGACGCTGACAGGGAATAAAGAATGCTTCAGACAATAAAGTCGCTGATCCATTTTATCTGCCTGGTCATTCATTACAATCCCTTATTAAGAATTCACCCCACAGAATATGGCTCAGGCGTATAGAAAGTGACAACACAATCTGTATATCCTGTTACAGCAAACAAATAACTTAATAAATGCTATCAGTGCTTATTTCATTAGCAGATATCACCAGCCTCGGCGACTCACAGTGCTGGCTTCACTTGGAGCACAGCCCTGGAGCACAGCTGGTACAGCTCCACTGCAAACAGGAACAGGTCACGATTACTGATAAACATTGTGCACACATGATTTATACCTCCAGCCGCAGTATTGTACAAGTTTCTTGTCAACTCGAGCATCACTGCTTGGGTTGGGTACTGCCTTCTGTGACATCATGAACCATAACACACAGGCAAGGCCAGGGAGGGTGGGAGGGGTATTTATTAATGAAGTGATTTGGGGAAGTCCCTCAAACCCCCCTCCCTGCCCCACACAAACGGGAATTAAATTCCCTGTCATGCCACTTTACACACCGTAAGGGACACACTGTCTATAACCATCTCTCTATAATTATGATTAACGACTGAGGACTAAGGGCTAAAGCACTTTGCAGCTAATACAGAACCGGTGGCGGCCCCGCAGGTACAGGCCAGAACCTCCATGGTTTGGTTTGAGCGCAGTCATGACTTCAACAGGGAAAGTTATGCTCGAGATCTTACCAGCGGCCAGAAGAAGACCACCAACAGTAACATTGTGCTGAAACTGAGCCAGCCCAGCACTCCCCATTGCTTATATACTGCAGGCAGTAGTTTACTAATAACGTATGTTGCTTAAATTTATTTTCGGCAGGTCACATGGTGAGAACATGTCCCAGGTGACCCCGGCGTGACCTGCAGCAGAGAACTGGAGGATGATGGGAGTGTGACCAGGACCTGGGACCCTCGCCACCCGCCATTCATCAACCCCTAAGCTCGGCGGGATCGCGTACGTCACAGGGAACAGGCGGACGGAAGGCTGTGATTTCGGCTGATCAATCTGTGACATGTGTACCATGCTAACAGAATATGTCCCGTTATTAAATTTTAAAAGGACTAATTTACGTGTCATGAGGGCAATGTTTCATTAGCAATGAATTCTTAATTGACATCAACATCTGAAGCAGGACCCCTGATGGAAGGTGGTAAGCCGGAAGAGTTTGATTTATTGCCGCGGTTCTGTCATAATTTAAGTGTGCTTAATTCATTCTGGCGGGACGGGGGGAAGATCCACTCAGAATGATGCATTGCAATTTTATCTGCTTTTGAAATGGAGGCTCCACAAGAGGGGAGTAACCACATTTTGCATATGCATATCAAATCAAAGATTTCAATGTCCTCATTATTCTAAAGAGGGAAAGCAAAGGCCCGGATTTCAGCTTTCTGAAAATGAGCAGCCCTCCCCGGTCCTGACTGGTGCTTACCAACAAGGTTGCCTAGCACCAGTTGCTAAGATACCATCCAGCCCCCATACTGGAACTGTAGACTGTCACACTTATATGATGTCAGATCTAAATATAGAAACATGTCTTATTTATCCTTGGCCAGAGAAGGCGAGGGATGGCTTGGGGGAAAAATGTGTCTTTCATGCTAAGAATAGACCCATGCTGCTGTTAAGCTCCCTTCCTAAAAAAAAAGCAGAACAGCATATAGATTTTTAAATGTCTGTGTTTTTCAATTGGCTGCAATTGTTCAATTCCTGACCTTTTCTACTTAGATAATAAAATGTCCTTTTCTTTGCTTTTGTTGTTATTTTCGATCTTCTACTTCCACAGTCTTTCTAAATTCAGCCGGTTATTCAATAACATGGTATTTTTAATTGAATTGCTGAAAAATAATCCTCAACACATCTCTCAAAGGAACAGCTGCACATTAAAGAAAACTCTGAACATGGAGATTCTTTTTTATAGCTTGATCACTACCTTTAATTGAGGATGCCTTAATGTCAAAAATATATGTGTATATGACTGTGTTTGTGTGTGTATATTAATACAGTATGTGCTCACGCTTGTATTCATGTGTATGTTTGCTTTTGTGTGTGTATGTGTGTGCTTGTGTGAGAGTGTGTTTGTGTGTGAGAGTGTGTGTGTGTGCATGTGCTTGTGAGAGAGTGTGTGAGTGTGTGTGTGTGTGTGTGCTTGTGTGAGAGTATGTGTGTGTTTGTGTGTGTGTGCTTGCATGAGAGTGTGTATGTGTGTGTGTGCTTGTACGACAGTGTGTGAGTGTGTCCGTGTATGTATGTGTGCTTGTGTGAGAGTGTGTGGGTGTGTATGTGTGTGCTTGTGTGAGAGTGTGTGAGTGTGTCCGTGTGTGCTTGTGTGAGTGTGTGTGAGTGTGTATGCATCTGTGTGTATGTGTGTGCTTGTGTGAGAGTGCGTGAGTGTGTGAGATCCTGTGTGTGTCTGTGTGTGTATGTGTGTGTGTGTCTGTGCTTGTGTGAGAGTGTGTATGTGTGTGTGTGCTTGCGTGAGAGTGGGTGAGTGTGTCCGTTTGTATGCGTGTGTGTGCTTGTGTGAGAGTGTGTGGGTGTGTATGTGTGTGAGTGTGTCCGTGTGTGTGTGCTTGTGTGAGTGTGTCTGTGTGTGTGTGCTTGTGTGAGAGTGTGGGTGTGTGTGTGTATGTGTGTGTGTGTGTGTGTGTGTGTGTATGAGTGTGTGGGTGTGTGTGAGTGTGTGTGTGTATGAGTTTGTGAGAGTGTTTATGTGTATGAGTGTGCGTGAGTGTGTGTGTGTATGAGTGTGTGTGTGTGTGTGAGTGTGTGAGAGTGTGTGAGTGTGTATGAGTGTGTGAGAGTGTGTGTGTGTGTATGAGTGTGTGAGAGTGTGTGAGTGTGTATGAGTGTGTGAGAGTGTGTGAGTGTGTGTGAGAGTGTGTGAGAGTGTATGAGTGTGTGAGAGTGTGTGAGTGTGTGTGTGTATGAGTGTGTGAGTGTATGAGTGTGTGAGAGTGTGTGTGTGTGTGTATGAGTGTGTGTGAGTGTATGAGTGTGTGAGAGTGTGTGAGTGTGTGTGTGTGTGTGTGTGTGTATGAGTGTGTGAGAGTGCGTGAGTGTGCGTGTGTGTGAGAGTGTGTGTGTGTGTGTGCATGAGTGTGTGAGAGTGTGTGAGTGTGTGTGAGAGTGTGTGAGTGAGTGTGTGTGTATGAGTGTGTGAGAGTGTGGGAGTGTGTGAGTGTATGAGTGTGTGTGAGTGTGTATGAGTGTGAGAGTGTGTGAGTGTGTGTGTGTGTATGAGTGTGTGTAAGTGTGTGAGAATGTGTGAGAGTGTGAGAGTGTATAAGTGTGTGAGAGTGTGTGTGTATGAGTGTGTGAGTGTGTGAGAGTGTGTGTGTGTGAGTGTGTGAGTGTGTGTGTGTGTATGAGTGTGTGAGAGTGTGAGTGTGTGAGAGTGTGTGAGTGTATGAGTGTGTGAGCGTGTGTGTGAGTGTGTGAGAGTGTATGTGTGTGTATGAGTGTGTGAGTGTGTGAGAGTATGTGAGTGGGTCCTTTCTCTGAAGTGGAAATCTCATTGCTTGCATTCTTCACAGTGCTGGGCCAGTGCCCATGGGCTGCTTTCATGTACAGAATGTTCTCTCTTCTTCTCTTCCTTCTCTTCTTCACTTCTCGTCCCTTCTTCTCCTCTTCTTCTCTTCTCTTCTTCTTCCCCTCCCCTCTTCTCACATCTTCTCTTCCCTTCTTCTCCTTTTCCCTTCTGCTTTTCTTCTCTTCTCTTCTCTCCTCTTCTATTTTCTTCTCTTTCCTTCTTCTTTTCCTCTCCTCTTTTTCTTCTCTTCTTCTTCCCCTTCCCTCTCCTTTCTTCGTTTCTCAGCTCTTCTCTTTTCTGCCAGTCAATAACTGCTCCCCACCCACTGCTCTTTCGTCTGCTTTGCCAACACAAGGAACTGATTTAACTTCCTGTGGATGCCCCCACTCACAGAACATCCTGCTTAACTCTTGCCAATAAAAAAGGAAAAAAAGAAAACATCCCAATTTTGATTTTGCACTTATTACTTTGAGATAAAAATCCCAAATCAAGCGTTGGAGATTCTAGTGCCTTGAATTATCCTCATGGTTATCCTTCCCTATGGGAACTCCCTCACAAGCCAGTGCTCCACGGGTGTTCACTGTTATCACAGGAAAGCCAGGGGCTGAGTTTACCTGTCTGCAATCACAGCATTGGTCGCTGCATCAGCATTTCCCGAATCGGCTGTGCAGTGGTCCTCCAGTGAACGGTCATGGTGAGGCTGTTGAAAGGAGGACGAGCACTTCAGGGCTGGCAGAGGTCAGGGAAGGCTCTTGCCACCAGCAGATTTGCAAAATGTTAGCGACCCAACTGCAGCCTGACAGATGCCTGCTGGGAAGTTACGGTAACAGTAGTTAACATATTTAACATGTTGGTGCAATCCCCTAGTGACTATGACGCCGGCGTCATGAGATTGTCCAACTCAGACGTTCAGTGCTCCTGCAACCAAACTATGAGTTTAAAACGCAAACTCTGTGTTCTAGCTTTATTACTAGATGATTCAGGACAACTATGTCGAAGACAAAGTTTCTAATCGCCACCATTGCCCGCCTGTCCTCCATTTACCAAGCACCCCCACCCTGTAGCCTCATCTGTATCTACACCCCTCACCCATGACATATTGGGCAATAGTGTCTATCTGGACATTCATAAAAATATTCTTTCACAACTTAAAAATCATATTCCGTCAAAAAAATAAAGCCAACAATAGCTGAAGGTATGCCAGTACAGCCATGAAAAACGCTGCTCACTGAACACTGAAATAAATTATAGTGTATAGGAATTATAGTAGAATTATATTATGCCATTCTACTATCAATATCTGTGACTAAATATGGAATAAATATAAAATCTTACCTTTGGTTTTACATGTAAAGATGTTCCTTTCAAGGTTCAGTGGTCATTTATTGTCTTAAACAATCCGTTTGTGAAATATACGTTCATTTGTGACGCCTGGGTACCTTACAAAGTAGCTGTGCGTAATAGCACACATGTTGTTTACGGTGCTTTAGTACAACCTGGCCTGATTGATACTTAATTTATCCAGTAAGTGACCATATAAGCTTTCTAACGATGTATAATATGCCTCATTTTAATTTTGGAATAGCATTTTGTAGCCCAGCGTAACTGAAAGTTGTGAATAATTGTCGCCGCATTACGTATTTACTCTGTGGCAGCAGTAAGGCACTGTGCCTGACAAAACATTATTGATCAGTTTTGTCATTTCTTGGAAAATATTATTATTCTTGAGAACTTCTGAGCATGGCTAAGGCATATGTTTGTAGATGGGCTGATAGTGTTTTCTGGACAAAGTCAAGAGGAGAATTGGTAGCATTGTCCCTGTCTCTATCTACTGAACGCAGATAACATTTCTTCGTCGATATGTAAGTGTTACTGCTCAAAATATTTCGGTTAAATGTTATTTTTGAAATTGAGTGTCTTTAAATAGGCTAGTGGTATTTAATAATGAGGATATTTCACACTGTAATGTAAGCGTTTGTTGATAGCTCAGTTGGTAGTTCAACAGGGTTTGCGTTTAATGCACCGGATGTGATGTGAGCTGGAACATTGCCTAAACGTGGTGGACAATTGAATATTGTTTTAATGTCGTCCCATCCCCATACAATAAATAATAACATACTGTACAGTACAGAAGAACGTACAACAGTTAATGATTACACATTTAGGTACTGTACCACATTGTGTGATACTATTTTAGCATTATTTTTTAATTTTTAAATCTGATATCAATGCTTCATCTTAAACCTTTATAAGGGGCACATTTATACACTTTATAATAGACAAAAAAGCATTTTATTCATTTTTGGAGAGATTTTGGGTTTGTTTCTGGACCCCTAGTTTTTTTATACCACTGCACTGACAGAAAGTCTGTAATTCCAACTTGAAAATGATGCAACAGTGAGTTTCCTGAGTCAAAACAGATGATTTGTAGTGAAATACATGATTATGTTGTGATTTACAGCAATGCATAATTTAGACGTTTTGGATAGATTTGGAGACACTGTGTAGACTGCTTACTTTTTGCTTCATATAACTTTAGTAGTTCTGCATATCCACCCTTAGATTTTACGAACTTGTGGTCAAGAAGTTTTTGATCTAGGACATGTATAGTCTAACCTGTTTTATATGGGGCGACATAGCTCAGGAGGTAAGACCGATTGTCTGGCAGTCGGCGGGTTGCCGGTTCAAACCCCGCCCTGGGTGTGTCGAAGTGTCCTTGAGCAAGACACTTAACCCCTAACTGCTCTGGCGAATGAGAGGCATCAATTGTAAAGCGCTTTGGATAAAAGTGCAATATAAATGCAGTCCATTTACCATATATATGGGATCTCTCAGTATTACATTGTTAACTATAAAAAGAGCAAATTCATTTTAGTTTTTTTTCCCTAGACAATTGCATTTGTGGCACTGTATTTCCTCCTAAATTATGAATATAAACTAATCTAAGTTAGTTTTGTAAAATGTACAAATGTCCTGCTTCATTTAAGCCATTTTTCAAGTCTCTGTGATGCTCACATCTGGCGTTATAAAGCTTTAAATAAGGTACCCCCTAAATGGGCAAAGTTGGGCAGAGGGCCACCTTTCTTAGCTGCAGGGTAACCAGAATGCACCATGGCATAGAGTCGGCCAGCGTCTGGAATTCTACAGGAGGACCAGGACACCTCTCTACAGTGAGAAACATACGTTTCATTGATGGAAAACTCAGGCATTGTTCCAGAATATCCCATAATGCTCCACTGGGCTCAGATATGCTGACTGAGATGGCCATAATGACACACAGATCACATCAGTGCTCCTCAGACTGTTAAAAGCTACTCATGCTCTGTGGATAGGGTAATTACCTCACTGAAAAACCGTTCTCTGCAGGAAGGAAAAAGCTTTTATATGTGGTACAGATGAACACCATTAAATAGTGATTGACATTGACCTTTCCTTCTAAGGGAATAATGTTAAAATCATGCATGGAAAATATGCCCCACACCATTACAGAACTACCAGAACATTTCACTTATTGCACTGCCATATTTTTGTATGAATTACCAATATGAATGAAGCCGGTAGAGAGGACCTCTACATTTATCTGGATTTACAAACCAAGTTTGACATACGATTGTATTAACATATGATGACAGGCACAGACCATTCAACCCCTGTAGGCTCTGTGAAAAAGAGACGGGCATCTTCAGTGGACGCCTCATCCAGTCAGACTGGGCAGTATGGAGCCAGGGTAAAAAAAGAGCTTGACAATGGGCTAATATCTCAAACTAGCCACAAACGTTTATTAAGACATAGCGCCCTTCACTTCCTGGTTTTGGGCCTTTCCGTCTCTGGATTAATCATTAAAATGAGTCACTGGAGCGAGGTTTTGAGCCAAACCCGATTGGATTACGTTTTACCAATCGCCCAGACCTCAGTCCTGTCATTTAGGACGCCTAGCACCTCCCCCTCTTCGCACCTGCACTTCCAGAACACGTCTCCTGTCTGTTCTGGCCCCACGATGGTGGAATGACCTCCCTGTGGAGGTCAGAACAGCTGAGACTGTGACCCATTTCAAACGACGACTGAAGACCCACCTCTTCAGGCTGCACCTCTCCCCATCCCTCCCTTCCCCCCCGTAAATGACTAAACTTAGGGGTGTAACTAGGCAGCTGTTTAATAGGTGACTTAGTTGATGCGCCAGTCTTAACGACTACTTGTATTTTTATTTATTTTTATTTTTCCATAGATTGCGTTGTTGCCGTTCTCGTTGTTAGTGTTAATCAGTTTAACCACCAGGGTCCAAGTTGAACTATGCGGTTGTTCCCTGTACTTGGACCGGTACTTCTCTCTAGGGGTTTCGTCATACTTGTTCCTGGTTATGGTTATACACTTTGTTGTACGTCGCTCTGGATAAGAGCGTCTGCCAAATGCCTGTAATGTAAATGTAATGTAAATATTAACAATCACCTCCCTCGGAGTGACAGCAGCAAACACGGCCGGTTTTTAACTATTCCGCAGCATCCGTGCGCTCAGTCGGAGACGAGCCAGGGGTCATGAACACCTTTCTGTTTTTATGAGCCAGATATTCTCTCAAAGGTGTGCGTAGCTGGCTGGCCGTCTCACGCCTGTGGGACCCTGCAGAGATTCTGTGAGAGTTCCGGCATGTTCCAGATGTTGGCTGCTCCTGGGTAATTAGTAAAACAATCGATCCGCTGCTCGCTCGTGGCCCTGGGCTGTTTTTGAGCATGTTGGGGGGGGGCATTGGGGCGGTTGGCATGTAGCATGGCAGCAGCTCAAGGCCGGAGGGCGTGAGGGCCAGCTGGCTTGCGGAGTTCAGAGGGCGTTTTGCGCAGAGGAGCCGGAGTCGAACGGCAGCGCTGGGGCACAGGCAGCCAGAGACGGGCCGAGGAGTCTGAGGCAAGCCGTCAAGAACAATGAATGCAGGCAAGACGGCGTCTGAATATTTAAACACCAGCGGAGACAAAGTAATTATGAGACACAGCCAGCTGTTGTGCGTAATGTATTAATAACTAATCGGATTTGCAGAGACTTACGGATCCTTAACATTGAGGCAGGAGTGCTGCAGCATATTAAAAAGTGTTCAGGGCAAGATTATGGGTTTTTCTTTTCTCCTTTATATGCCGACGCTTCCCAGATTGATAGCCTTTGTTTTGTTCGCCCATCCCGACCTGGATAGGCTCCCGTTGTTTACATCCTGGCACCTTCTGCGTTACCTTCCCAATGCGCCCAAGGAAGCAAATTACAATCAGAAATTAATTTGCAGTCTGGGCGAGCTCAAGGTGAGCTGCTTTGCCCTGTTCCCTATGATTTATCAAGCTGACCCACTTACCCAGCAGGCTCCACTGACGGCCACATGCCCAAGCTCAGAGAGTCCAGAAACCCTTTTTCCCCCAGAGGAACACAGCCACTGTGATTTAGTGACGTCGATGCTGTGTTCTCATGGACTATTTCAGTCTCAGTCGCCCTTCTTTAAGAGAAATTTGTATTCGTTCTGGGCTTGCTGCAGAGTCAATTGGAAGGCTGAGAGAGGGAAATGTCACTCTGTAAAAACACTGGCGTAGTTTATGCTCATATCTGCTTCCTCGTTTCCATTTATATGAGGGGTTTCTGGGGGCATGTCAGTCACTGTTCCACCACACCGCAAACAGGAAATGATACCAATCGCACAGAGCGATATCAGCGCTTAAATCGCACATTTCTGCCCCATTCTGTGGGACTTAAGGGTGTTATCATCATAATGTCCTATTGCAGCTTCTACCGGCTTCACTTTAGGGGAAATCACGCCGCCAAAAAGCCATTTCAGTGTCAATAAGAGGGGGAAACAATCTACCTTAAGCACAGGCCAGGTGTGATTTGCCTTTTTTTTCTCCCTTTTAAGCACCTTAGCTGATTTACAGAGCAGGAGCCGTTACCAGCAGCCAGGCCCTCAGCTGGGAATTCAAATTCCAAAAGTGCCCTTCTCTGCACCAGCCAGACAGATGCACACCTGGTTGTTTCACCAAATGTCTGAAGTGTTTCATAGACCATATAAATAAACCCAAATGCAAACTCCCATTCCTCTTAGGCATCTTCAAAATTTCTGTCTACCCAGAAAAGCACGGTAGATCTCTCCTTCTTAAAAAAAAATAACAATAAGAGCCACTATGGCCTAAAACTAAGATGAACCATGTCCACAACTCAATGTCCTTTACATGCACAGGAACACTTGCCTTGTCATCGGGAAGCAATTGAAAGTAAGGCAGATTCTAATAGAAAGCCAAGATGTCCGCATGCTGTTGTTGAGGGTGTCATCATTTACAGGTGAAAAATTCAGATAAAGTACCCAAAAAACCTGTCCTTTGCTGGCGTTTTACCAGAAACGTAACGAGGGCCATACCTGGATCAAATGCATACTGGAAATTTGTTTACACATTTACTTAAAAGGTTAAAAGGTCATACAGTTTTATTACACGATGCATATATCTCCAGATGGTACACATGTGTGTGGAGGGGCTAATATAGCAAAGTAACTTCAAATAATTAGGCTCTCCTACCTTATTTTTTATGGTGTTCAGAATAATAATGACCAGGGCCTGTGTATATGTTACTGCAGCAAAAGGTTGATAGTCTTCTAAGATATTGACCAGTGTTCAATTAGTACGTGCACCTAATGTTGACTTGAGTTTAAGTTTTGAATAAATGAAAGTTTTTTGCTCTTCAAAAACAGTGTTTTAGTTATTTGTTCGTAACTCACAATAGGAAATGACTAAGCCTTGAGCTCCAAAACGATGCAAACAAGTCAGTGTGTTTCTCAGAACAACTTCAATACAAAAGGCAGGCAGATGCTCCCACTATATAACTACAGAATGGCCTGATATTTTTGATGTAACTAATATTTTCTAGGAGCCCTATCATATACTTGATCTCTTCACATTACCTACACTCAGTGCCTACTCTATTATGTACACCTGCTTGTTTGCAGAAGGGCACAAATGTTTAAATAACCACTGTTTACAACAGCAGTGTGCAGAAGGGCATCTCTGAACACACAATGCATTGAACCATAAAGAGGATGGGCTGCAGCAGCAGAAGACCACGCCGGGTTCCACTCCTGTCAACTAAAAACAGGAACCTGAGTCTACAGTGGGCACGTGATGATCAAAACTGAGCGACTGAAGATCGGAAAAACATTGCCTGGTCTGATGAATCTCGATTTCTGCTGCGACATGCAGATGGAGCGGCAGAATTTTGTGTAAATAGCATGAATCCATGGATCCATCCTGCCTTGTGTCAACAGTGCAGGCTGGTGGCACTGGTGTAATGGTGTGGGGAATGTTTGCTTGGCACACATTGGGCCCCACAACACCAACTGAGCATCATTTTGAATCATCAACCCTTTATTTATATAGAGGATGCACTTGAGACCAAAGTCTCTTTCACAAGTGTGCCCTGTGCAGTAGGGAAAATAACTAAAACACAATGACAAGTGGCAGTAAAACAACAACACTAAAAATAAGAAATAGTACAAGAAGAAGAAATAGAACAAAACAAAGAAACCACAGAACAAAAGTAGAGTGATGTAATCTAGGGACCTGGTGTTGTGGTTTAACTGTCTAAAAGTCAGCGGCGTGACAGGATAAGATGGGAGCTGGTTTAAAAGGGCTTTGTAGGAAAAATATTAAGGTGTATGGACCTTAGTGAGGACCAGCCGACACTATAGTGTAATGTGATGGGTGCTGAAGCTGTCTCCAGTTATAATCCTGATAGTGCAGAGCTATATGGGATCTCATTTTTAAGGGTGGTGGGGGCAGCACTGATATAAATAATATCACCGTAGTCTAGAACGGGAATAAAAGTGGCCTGCACAATTTGTTCTAGCGCTACCAGATAGACAAGATTTGTTCCTGTAAAAGAAGGCTACCGTACATTTCAGTTTCTTTATCAGCTCATGCATATGCTTTTTAAAGGCCAGTTTCCTAGCAATCCATATGCCAAAGTGCTTGTTTTCTAGAACACGTTCAATTAGAAAAGAAAGATCTGATGAAAATGTATACAGGGTTGTGGGACGAGCAAGGATTAATTAAAAATGTGTTTATCTTCTGAATCCAGCGGTTCCAACAATCAATGTCCTTGTTAAGGTGTTCAGCACTCTGAATACTGAACCAAGTGATATTGCGTGCTAGAACCCCTCACTTAACCTACATGTAAAATATACTTCATGTGATTTAATTTAATAATTATTATTTAAAATGAGAATTATCAATTAAATCACCAAATTCATTGATAGGTCAGTCTATAGTGCACTGGTGGAATCAACCAACAAGTCAAAACAAGCTCTATACCAGGTTTTAATATTAAATAATTGAATTCAATAAGAAGCAGTCAGTTATAATGAATTGAAAACATACATTCTTTATTGAATGTAGGCACACTACTTCTAAATTACACAATAGAAGACATACAGCAAAACATTAAACAACTAATCTAGAAATACCAGAAAATAGAGAGAGAGACGGATAAGAGAGAGAGAGAGAGAAACGGATTGGCCAGACCTTTCCAAAGTGTCACCCACTTCCAGTATAAGCGCCACAAGGAAACCAGCTAAAAGCATGCAACCAAGGAACCACCGCCAAAATAAAAAGAGGAAAACTTCTTCTTCAGGCTCAGACACTAACGCAACACAACAATCTTTTTCCTGTGGCAATCTTAAATACCTTACCCAGCATGGCTTGAGGATGTTTTGTCTTGATTGGGTGATGGATAGAAGGGAAGGCGGGTCAGACTAATTTATGACAAGGACTGGCCTACCTAAAGATTGTATTCAAACTTAAAGAGGACATGGGAAAGGGAAATGTTAGGCATGTAGGGTCTCCGACCCCCAATATGGTGTCCTGTGTCATCTGGTTTGTCTCTTCGGAGGGGGCTGAGACCCATAGATTGTCTGCCTAGATTAGGGTATCAGTGAATTTTATATTGCCCCAATCACATTTGCTTTGATGCTTGTGACAGGGAGGCCAGGCTACATTCTTATTCACTGATGCCCTCTCTAAGGCCAAAATCTAAACACTACATATCCTACAATAACCATAATCATAAGGTCTTAATCTAAGCAGTACATATCTGACATTCCGTCTCTTGGAAAAATGGTGAATGCACCTGCTAAAAGCCTATTTTCCCATCACCACATAAAAATGACACAGTATATAACCATTAGGGCATAGCTATAAGAAAACTACACATTTACATTCCTGAGATGCAGTTAACAAAAACTAAGTGGTACATCTTTAAAACATTTAGTCCCTGTCAGAATTGAGTAGTCCCATTGTGACCTGCTGGCCTACCTATATATGGACACAGACATAATTCCCACAATGGTAAGGTGTGGTGTGGAGACATCAACAGTCTCTTCAATACACTCTTCTGTATCGCTGCTGTTGTGACACCATAGTATCAGTCTTTTCCTTTTCCATTGTCCATTTTCCATTGGGTATCAGGGCTGGCAAGGAAGTGGGGGTTCCCACTATGGGCAAGGAAATGGGGGGGGTCCCATTATTGCTGCAGTTGTGAAATGAAAGGCAATCCATTGCCCACAGTGTTCCTGCCTTACTGTGCACAAAGTGCGAGGGCTCTGTCTCCTGTGACATTCCTGTGAGTCCACCAGTTCTGCCAATGCCTCTGCCAGAGGTTACCCCATTGGGGGTGGTGCAGCAGTCTCTATGGGTGTTGATGCAGATAGGGACCACAGCCACTCCATTTCTGTCTACACAGCGGCCAGAGGTTCCCCGGATACACAAAGGGGGGAAGGGGAGTGTGTGCAGTGTGCAGTGTGTGCTGCAGCGTTATCTGTTGCCATGCAGGGTTTCTGACCTGCGATATGGTGTCCTGTGTCTTCTGGTTTATCTCTTCTGAGACAAACTCTGCAAGAGGTGAGACCCATAGATCGGCTGCCTAGATTAGGGTTTCAGCGGATTTCAAATTGCCCTAATCACATTTGCTTTGATGCTTGTGCCGGCCACATTCTGAAAAACAATATAACATTGTATCAAATTCACAGTTTCCCTTTCTAAGGCCATAATCTAAGCACTACATATCTGATAGGGTGTTGACAGAATGTCTGCATGAAAACAGCATACGTGTGTTTTGCCAGCATTGAGAATACGATAAACACAAGCTTGATGCTGGAATACAAAATCGACCTGCAGCAAAGACATTGCAACATCAGTAGATGGAGCTATTGCAAACATAATGGTTGTCTGCATATAAATGATACTTACAATGTTGAAACAATTTGCAGATATTATCATTATAAACAGAAAAAAGAATACCCCCGAGAATGGAACTTTGGGGAACACCCTTTTACATTCTATGTATTGAAGCATAAGACATTGATTTTAGTGTGTCTAATTATGCAAATGGTTTTGTTCAGTCAGTTGAGTTCAGTTCATTCAGTTCATTAGCTGAGGCCAGTCAGGTTGGTCCTTTCTGGCCCTTTCGGCTTCCTGTACGGTGAATATCTCATCAAGAGCTCCAGGTCTGAGCTCTAAGAGTTTGGCACTTTTATGGGATTCCTACAGATGTGACTGTAATTCACACAGGTGTATGTCACACACTGCAGCTAGCTAGCATTCTGCTGCAGTTGATATAAACATGGATATGTGTAAATATGAAGACACTGATTTATCAGTGAAACATTAAGTGTGTTTAATTCATGAAAAAAATTTAGTCACTTTCAATCACTTATGAGGAATAATTATATTTCATTCACACACATAAACTGTTACGTAGCTACATATATGGAAATAATTTTTGAAAATGGATATATTAATTTAATTAAAAAGTCATTTTAAAATGGAACAGGCTTGATTTAATGCCAAGAATGCGAACACAGCTTTTGCACCTTACACTCCCGCAGCACCCCCCACAAGGTTCCCCCTGGGGCACACGGTCATATGCCTTCTTCAAATCCGCAAAACACATGTAGACTGGATAGGCAAACTCCTATACCCCCTCAAATATCTGTGAGAGAGAAAAAAGCTAGTCTGTTGTTCCGCGACCTGGATGAAACATGCATTGTTCCTCCTGAATCTGAGGTTCAACTGTCGGGAGGCAGTGGAGTGTGATTCCCCGATAGTTGGAACATACCCTCTGGTCCCCCTTCTTAAAAATGGGGACCACCACCCTGGCCAGCTACTCCAAAGGCACTGTTCCCGACTTCCACGCGACATTGAGGTTTCATGTCAACCACAATACACTAACAACATCCAGAGCCTTCAAGATTTCTTGACAAATCTCATCCACCCCTGGTGCTCTGCCACTGAGGATCTCTCCAACCACCTCACTGAGTTCTGCCACAGAGATGGACTCTGATCCCTCCAGCTCAGCCTCCAAAAAGGAGGGTGTGTCTGTTGGATTGAAAAGGTCCTCAATTGGATCTCAATGCACAGTAAAGGTATGGACTGTGTCCAGTTTGGGGACATAGGAGTGGAATCTCAGCAGTTTGCAGATGACGTTGTTTTTTGTAGCCTCATACGGTTTGCAGAGTGTGATGCAGTTGGGATGAGGATCAGCACCTCCAAGTTTGTGGCCGTGGTCCTCTCCCGGAAAAAGATGGTTTGGGAGGTAAGGAAGGAGCAACTGCACCAGGTGGAGGAGTTAAATTATCTTGGGGTCTTATTCACAAGTGAGGGATAAAGGAATTCGGAGATCGACTGCCGTCTAAGTGCAGCGGCTGCAGTAATGCAGGCATTGTATAGGATGGTGGTGGTGAAGAAGGAACTGAGCCGAAAGGCAAAGCTCTCGATTTACCATTCGGTCTTCGTCTCTACACTCAACTATGGTCACGAGCCATGGGTGGGACTGAAAGAGTCAGATCGTGAATACAAGCGGCGGAAATGGGGTTTCTCCATAGGGTGGCAGGGCTTACTCTCTTTGATAGGGTGAGGAGCTCAGCTGTCCGGGAGGACCTCAAAGTAAAGCCGCTGCTCCTCCGCATTGAAAGGAGTCAGTTGAGGTGGCTCGGGCATCTGATAAGGATGCCTCCTGGGCACCTCCCTCTGGAGGTGTTCCGGGCTCGGCCACCAGGGAGGAGACCCAGGGGTAGACCTAAGACACGCTGGAGGGATTATATCCAAAGGCTGGCCTGGGAGCACCTGGGGATCCACCGGGATGAGTTGGCGGAAGTCGCTGGGGAGAGGGACGTCTGGGCTGCTCTGCTTGCCCCTTTGCCACTGCAACCCTGACTTTGGACTGAGCGGTTAGAGAATGGATGGATGGATGGATAAGTAGTCCTCAGCCAGAAATCCATAATCTGTAAAACAATAGTCTGTAAAACAACAGCCATAATGACTGCTGTTCAAGCCCAGATGTAGCCACAGGGACAGCTATGCAGCACTTTAATTACGTGTAAACCAGGAGGGTATTTTGATTAGTGCTTCCAGGAAATGGGAGTGAGGAACTATTTCTAAACAGTGGTACTTGCATACTGTCATGTCAAGTCACTGAGGAGAGGGACGTCTGGGCTGCTCTGCTTGCCCTTTTGCCACCGCGACCCTGACCAGGACTAAGCGGTTAGAGAATGGATGGATGGATGGTGAGCAGTTTCTTAGAGTGTGAGTGGCTTTGAGTGCAGCTAACTTTGTGGAGTTCAGTTCAGTGATTTTAGATCATGAAGGCATCGGCCAATGAGATGGTTTTCAAACATGTC
This sequence comes from Anguilla anguilla, assembly GCF_013347855.1. NCBI lineage: Eukaryota > Metazoa > Chordata > Actinopteri > Anguilliformes > Anguillidae > Anguilla > Anguilla anguilla. The sequence goes on along the minus strand of NC_049211.1, from coordinate 43,628,978 downwards.
CAGAATAATTTTTTTTAAAGTTTTGGAATGTCTGTTGATATCTGTGCCGTAGCCTCTGAGATTAAATGTGCAGAAACTTGAGTCCAGAGTAAACACGAGAATGATCCAATCAATAGACTCTTAACTTCCTGTTGCAAAATAAACACTTAATTTTTTAAAAGCATTGCTTTAACTATGAGGTCTTCACGCCCGAAAATTCATCAGCGCTCTGCAACTTACGGCACCTGTGGGGTTTTGGGTGGGATGTAAATTCTCACGTTTTAATTGGTCTCCTCTGACATTGCTAACGACCTCCATTTCTGCAATTACGTGATTTGGTTTCAGTCAGTTCCTTGGAAGATTGCGTTCAAATGCATGAACGTGCCCTGCTTTGTGCCACTGAATATATATGCTAATGAATACATCCTCAGTCAAATGGTCTACGGCACAGTTCTCTGTGCCCTCTGGCTATCTGAATTTATTCAGACTTTTCTTCTTTTCTTTAATCATTTGGGTTTAGTGGTATAAGAGAAACTGTGCAGCTGCTACTGAATTAGCCTACATTCCTGTTCCTGGCAGCAGAGAGCGTCTCTGGATGCTGTTCTGGAAGCTTCTTGGAAATGGACAGCACAGCTCAGATGCTCGTGAGTCATGGCACGACAGTGTGTGCTCATACATGCTCACTGAGACTCAAAGCCAAGATTCTTCTCCTTGGGATGATCAAAAGAATAAATATGCTCACTCAAGCATATTAACTGATGATTGGGTGCTGAATCCCACAAACTATAAATGAAAGAGAGAAACAGACAGCACTCACTAAAATATTGTTAACTACTATTTTATTGCATCCATATATGCAGGCACAATATGCACAAATGTTTCAGCCTAAACCTTCCTCAGTGAGCTGAATGTGCCAAAATAAAAAAAATTCAGCACAACGAGGAAGGCTTAGACTGAAACATTTGTGCATATTGTCCCTTCATATATGGATGCAATAAAATAATAGTTAACAATATTTTAGGGAGCACTGTCTGTTCTTCGCTTTAGGACCATGCCAGGAAAATGTTTACAGAAGAATGTATTATTTATCTAAAGATTCTAGTTTATGCCATATAAATGACGAGATGCTTTCGTGCTGCAGCATCGATTTCTAAAGCCACTCCACTCATTTTAGATGAGGTCACGATCACACCTCAGATATGGATTGTGTGATCTCAGAGGATTTCAGTTGGTATCATTTCACAAGATACAGACCATAGAGTGTGGCAGAGTATGTTTAAGGAACATTTACTGAAAGAACCAGAAGTCCTCCAGCCAACATTTTGTTCACAGAACATTCCCAGATGTAGGCAACGTTTGTCCAGTGTCCTGGACATCTCTTAAATGTTCTCTTAAAATCACAAGGAACACTTCAGGAAAGCATGTTATTCTGTTTTGTTATTCAAGTACAGAAAGAAATCTTACTTGTGGATATTTATGCTTATGTTTTTTTCAGGAATACATTATTGAATTGTACTTTACATGTAATCTCCATAATAATGTTTCATGATTAAATGGAAAACAATTAGGGGATGTGGCCAGTAAGACTGACTGGCCTGGAATGTGTTTCTGTATGGGAGCGATGCAGAAATCATGTTACAAGTCTCTGAGACTCGTGTGTGAGCTCAGCTAACAAAAAATGTCTTCACCATGTTACTGAAATGTTTTGTCAATGTTATAACACTGTCACTACGTGGCAGCTACATTGTGAGAACAGCTGGGTGTGCCCATTTCAGTCCACGTGTGGGTTTAGGTGTGGGTGTGAGCATGTGTGTGGATGTGCATATACATTTATGAATTGATATAGCTGAGTATACAGTATGGTTATGTGTACATGTGTCTACAGATTATTATTTTTTAATCTTTCATTGCATTATTATTATTTATTTATTCATGTTTTTGTTAAAAAACTTTCCAAAAAATTTCCAAAATAATTTTAATTTTAATTTTATTTTTTTTACAAAACACAGCGTTATGTGCATGCTTTCATTAATAGCAAAAGGAGAGTCCTAACTAAAGCTTGGTTTGCTGAACTTAACATTGTGGCACGTTTCATGTCAGGTTGTTTTATTTTGTTGTATTTTTAATTGTCAAAAGTCTCCAATCTCAATACCATTCAAGATGTTGTGAATAAAATGTAACTTCTATTAAATCAACACATTTTTATGCTCATATTTTGAGTGTGAGGCAGCATTTTGCCATATGTTGCTGACAAATCTCACATCTGACAACAGTTCAGTTCCAGACAACAAAAAAATGGTGCAGTGGAAACTGTAATTAAACAGTACAATCAGGACAGCTTCCACTAATCCAGTATCACACCACTGCCCAATTATGCAGCCACTTCAGTTATCAAACTCTGCCTATTAACAGACCTACACGTCAATGGTGGAAATACACACTTCCAGTGCTTATCAGAGGGCTGACTGAGAGGATCCTGTAGTGTTGTGGCTAACCATCTTTACCATGCACAAAGGAGCAGAAGTTTCATTTTGACAAAGGCCAGCTTGGAATGAAGCTGCCGGTGTCGTTGGCTGTTGATGTTCGTCTACAGAGCTGTACCTTCGGCGGCGGTAGGCGAACTCTGGCGATGGGGAGTCGGGGAGGGGTGGAGGAATGTGAACCTACGTGTGCTCCAGCTCTCTGGGCCGAAAGGCTAGCCCTGTTATTCATCCACTGGGGTGAGACTTCATCGCACAAAACACTTCCAGTTGTTCCGAACGCAAAAAAAATTCATCCATTAATATGAAAATATGGATCTATGCAGTATGTATGATCTCATCATTTGGATAATGTGATGCAATTGCATTACAGGGACCCAGGGCTCCGAACACATTTCAATGGAGATGTCATATATCAGCCATAATGGCAATATTCAAGGATATGCTTCAAATCCTGTTATGATAGAATTGGTCTTGGTAACTATATTTCAGTGATTGTATTGTGGAGGCCTGTTTATTTGGCAATGAATAAAAAATCCCCTCCGAAGCAGGTTGTGTATGGCAGTGATCACAGAACAATTTTCATTTGGCTGCACTTCTGAACATATCTGCTCATTAATAAACATGGAAACCACAACTATGCTGTTGCTTTTATTCAGTTTCATTAAGACACATTCACTCAAGCTGTTAAATTGCTTGGCATGAATAATGGCCTGGACATTCTGTCTTGCTGTAGCAAAAGCCCCTTTTCCACTGAACAAAAACCGTTTAGGAACCATCCATACCGGGAGCTATCGCAAACGCGTTTTAACTTGAAGCTGAAATAACATTTAATGTCTGAATAAAAGATGTTTTCCAGACCACATACCTTGCACAAAACAAGTTCTCTTGTATATCCTTAAAGCAAAACGTTAATGTTGCGCTTTAAAGCACCAGATACCCAGAGACAGACCCACCTATTCAGCTCCTTCTTATATAGTTCATTTTTGTGACATCCCTAACGTTATTGGCCATATCATAAGAATATGTACTGTAAGTAAAAGCTTTCTTAAGCTATTGGTGATCCAGTCAGGTTGTATTTGTAGCTTTGTTTGGTAAGACTGTCCTACATTCATTTTGTCTTCTAATTTGTAGCTACTGGGTATTAAAAATGGCAGGTGGTTTGCTCGAATTCACAGGAAGTTTGCGTCTGACCAATCAGCAAGGATTGTTAGCTCCACTGATAGCTCCTGGTACTTTTTTGGTACTCTCTGGAAGAGTAGCAAAATTTAGTTTCGAGAACTATTCACAACATGCTTCTGCTAGCAATGGAAACATGACCACAGTTCCAGGGCATGGTACTGTACAGTCCAGTACTGTTTGGCATGGTACTGGTTCTGTATGGCATGGTACTGTACAGTCCGGTACTGTTCGGCACGGTACTGGTTCTGTATGGCATGGTACTGTACAGTCCAGTACTGTTCGGCACGGTACTGGTTCTGTATGGCATGGTACTGTACAGTCCGGTACTGTTCGGCACGGTACTGGTACTGTATGGCATGGTAATGTACAGTCCGGTACTGTTCGGCACGGTACTGATTCTGTATGGCATGGTACTGTACAGTCCGGTACTGTTTGGCACGGTACTGGTTCTGTATGGCACGGTACTGGTTCTGTATGGCATGGTACTGTATGGCATGGTACTGTACAGTCCAGTACTGTTCGGCATGGTACTGGTTCTGTATGGCATGGTACTGTATGGCATGGTACTGTACAGTCCGGTACTGTTTGGCACGGTACTGGTTCTGTATGGCATGGTACTGTACAGTCCGGTACTGTTCGGCACGGTACTGGTTCTGTATGGCATGGTACTGTACGATACCGCACTATACGACGTGGCAGTGGAAAAAGAGTGAATATGCACCACTGAAGTCAAACAATGTCTATTCCAGTCTACCCACAGGACCCTTAATTATGTTTCTCATTGAGGAAAAATGCCTTCTATTTGAGTGGCTACATTACTAGATAGCCAGAGTAAATGTTGGCAATTAGGGGAATTTAGTCCTTGGCCACTGCCATTTTCTTTATTGCTCAATAAAAAGTTGATGACATGGAGACAGTAATGTGACAGTGTCTAATGAGAACACAGCACCAGCAAACATGCTTTTAGAAAGTGCAATAATTGTCCAGGCACTCAGGCATATAGACCTCAGCGTCTGAGCGAATCTGAAGGCCTTTGTTCCTTCTCTCAGTCTAGAACTGAAAGCCATCTTCAGCCATGGAATGTTTGTCCTTCATCAGGTCGTTGAATGCACCGTGACATCTCTGATTGGAGGTTCGATTCAGAGAGAGCTCCAAATGCTTAAACTGTCAGAGAATCGGTATTATGTTACTATGATACATTTTTATAGGTTAGAAAAATTTTCTGTGACTGAAATATTGTACAAAATGGAAATGTTTGTGTGGCGGGGCGGGGGGGGAGACACACACGCCTTGGTGAATCAGCCCAGGGCTTAAAGATGGGCCTCTTTTCATGGTGGTGGGGGCATTGTGGAGAGACTGGGATACACGCAGTGAGAGAACGAGCTGAAACGCTGGTTTATTTTTACTTTGTAATTGGGAATGGAGAAGATTCTCCTTTATTTCTTTGCTTGTTTGTTTAATGAAAATGCACTCTCTCTAACAGCAAACAAAACGCTGGTGAAAAGCAGAATTTCCACATCTCCCTGTGTCCAGCGATTTTGTCCCTCCCAGAGGTGTCACCCTGCATGTGACAGTTTGACACAGAGAGCAATGCCTTGACAGAAGAAATATAACACTGGAAAAAAAAGACAACAACATTAAAGGCATCAGACAATCATAAAATGATCATTTATTTCCAGTGACACTTGACTCTGACATTTGAATAATTTAGCATTTTCTCTTCACAAATGCACTTTGACAAGCTTTTGTTTTTGGTTTTGACAAGCTGTTAGAAACATGGCCATTCCTTTGTAAAGGCTAAGAAGAAATGCTGAACTTGGGCCTATTTTCTGTAAAGCAGACCTTATCTGTCCTGATCTGAATTTAACTGACAATTAAGGTACAGAAATGATGACCTCTTCTGAGAATCATTAGCTACTTCTTAGTCTAAAACTGCTTAAATCCACATTGAAGAAAATGACTCACCATCATGCCATCATACTTTCTGCCACTGATTTCTGATATCCCATATGGGGGTGGAATATATTTGAAATAAATATATCATCCATATTTTGCAACTTCCACAATATATTGGCAAATATACAAATTCCCACTTTGCGATATTGTAATAATGTAACACCCCTGTAAATTATGTTATCTTTATATTTTTAAGGGATTAGTCAAGTGCTTTGAATCATTTGTATCAGAAATGAGTTGTACAATGGCAATGCTTAATCCATGATGCCAGTAATTGTGGGATGTAGAGACAGTGTCGTGGCTTATTTGATTCATTCCATTCTTTTGTGCCACTAAATCATTAAACACTCGGCACTTACGATGCATGGAGATTAGGGCTGACTACATCACAGAATGTTTTTATATAATGAAGGGTTAGGTTTAGGGTTAGGGTGAAATGTAAAGTTGGAAAGTAATCTTCTTTACAGCTCATTAAAAATACAGTGAATGGTAAAACCTTGCCCTTTTGGACCAACAGGCTACTGTCTAACCTCTCTAAGTATTTTATTTAATATTTCTTATGACCCAAGTAAAAAAAATGTTTTGTCTTTACCTTATAATTGTTGCTGAAGATATCTAAGGATAGATAACCAAAACGTTCTGACTGGTATTTATGGCATTTTGTAAATAAACAACCATTTTCACTGGAAGTCATTTCCAGAGGTAGAAAGTCCAGGGGTGAGTAAGAAAAAGTACTGTTCCGTATATCTTCCATTCATTAATTAATTCTACCTCCTGGCTGAAGAATTTTGCTAATTAGCAAGTCCAGGTGATTGGAAAGAATACTGGGGAGGACTTCTACTTTCTGTACCTGGTCATTTTATAAGGTGTTCCGTCGGCCAGTCTGTCACAAACGTCCATTAGAACAGAACCACAAACTATGCAAATTTAGAATAGTTCTTGTTTAAAAATAATATAAAATGTATTGATTATCAAAATTATTGCATGAATGAGCAAGTGAGTCAATGGAAATGTGTGAATCATCTAGTGTGAAAGAAGACCCTTGCCATTTCTCTAATAGGATATTAGAATTGTGTTACAGCACAGCTTAAATTTTTAATGAATCATTTACTTTTGTGTCATGGTTTTGGCTGATGCCACCATTTCTTTTCCTTCCTGCGCCTTTTCTTCAGTTATTACGGCCATTGAGTTGATTGAATTATACACGTGCAAATTTCCTTTTACAATTTGCACCTGTTGGTGTTCTATTTAAACCCTGAGCAAGCCGATAAGCTTTGCTTCAGTGTCACTTATGTTGCACGAAAGCCGGTATTCTGTCAAGCGAGGTAAAGGTAAAGGTATAGGATTGAGTTGCGATATTGGATTGTTGTGGCTATAAAATTAGCACAACAGTCTTTAGCTTTTTTAGATTGTTGGCAACAAGTTAGTGCCACAATCTAAGTTCAGTATTCTTTCTTTAGGGTTTTACTTTTTCAGCCTCGGTTCGAGGTCTGTTTTCTTTGAGTTGCCCCGTTTTCTGCTCCGGCAGTTTTGTTTTATTTTCATACTCCTTAAGCTTTAGTTCTTTTTTACCCAGTACCTGGGTTGTGTAGAGCTTTTCTTTGGGATACTCTCCCTAAGGAGTATTGTTTTCCTTTCCCTTGTCTCTTGAGACTTTGTGGCTATTTTACCTCTGGTTAATAGCTTAAAGAACCCCCCTGTTCAGTCGCGGTTGGTCTCCCAAAACTCCAACTCCCTCACACTTTTGTGTAATTGTTATGTCCCTCTGCCCCAAATGGGGGCACTGATTGCCTCCATCTGTATGGACCGGTCTGTTTTTAGGGTACTGCGCTCACCTGCAGGAGACCTATGCACAGAGCTCTGAGGTGATGCTTTCCCTATATAAAATAAATAAGTCCAGAAGTGGGAACCTGGCAAATGGAATTTAATATAGCCAAATGTAAAGTTCTGCATGTGGGAAATAAAAACATTAGGCAGGATTACTTTATGGGAGGAACAAAATTGGACTGCGCTCAGTTTGAAAAAGACTTGGGAGTAATGGTTCATCAAAGCCTTTCAGGTTCTAGGTACTGTGCTGTAGCAGTAAAAAAAAAAAAGGCCAACAGGATGCTGGGATGTATAGCCAAAAGTATTGAGTATAAAACCAAGGATGTTATACTTATCTTATACAATACATTTTTTAAACCACAGTTAGAGTAGTGTGTGCAGTTCTGGGGATCGTACTATAAGAAAGATATAGAGGCTCTGGAAAAGGTTCAAAGAAGAGCAACCAAATTGATTCCTGGTGTGAAAGATAAAAGCTATGAGGAATGACTTAAGATCCTTAACCTCTTCAAGCTTAGTAAAATGAGACTCGGAGGCTTTTAAATTCATAAAGGGGATCAACAAAGTGAACTACAAGAGATTCTTCAGGTTGAGTTCTGTTAGAGGGGACATAAATGGAAATTTGCAAAGGGTAAATTCCATACTGACATTAGGAATAACTTTTTCAAGCAGAGAGTAGTCAATGGGTAGAATAGCCTGCCAAATCATGAAGTAGAGGAAAAAACTCTGGGGATTTTCAAGACTAGGCTTGATGCAGTGTTGTGTAGTTGTGCAGTGTAGGCTTGATACTGTCTAGTCTCAAGGTTAATCAGAGGACTAATTTAGCCAGGGAAATGGAGGGAATTATTGGGCTAAATGGCCTGTTCTCGGCATTATGGTGTCGTGTCGTGTCGTGTCGTGTCGTGTCGTGTCGTGTCGTGTCGTGTCATGTCGTGTCGTGACATATGTCTCATGTCTCATGTCTCGACATATGTCTCATGTCTTGACATATGTCTCATGTCTCATGTCTTGACATATGTCTCATGTCTCATGTCTTGACATATGTCTCATGTCTCATGTCTCGACATATGTCTCAGGTCTCATGTCTTGACATATGTCTCATGTCTCATGTCTTGACATATGTCATATGTCTCATGTCTCATGTCTCGACATATGTCATATGTCTCATGTCTCATGTCTTGACATATGTCATATGTCTCATGTCTCATGTCTTGACATATGTCATATGTCTCATGTCTCATGTCTTGACATATGTCATATGTCTCATGTCTCATGTCTCGACATGTCATATGTCTCATGTCTCATGTCTCATGTCTTGACATATGTCATATGTCTCATGTCTCATGTCTCATGTCTTGACATATGTCATATGTCTCATGTCTTGACATATGTCATATGTCTCATGTCTCATGTCTCGACATATGTCATATGTCTCATGTCTCATGTCTCGACATATGTCATATGTCTCATGTCTCATGTCTCGACATATGTCATATGTCTCATGTCTCATGTCTCATGTCTTGACATATGTCATATGTCTCATGTCTCATGTCTTGACATATGTCATATGTCTCATGTCTCATGTCTTGACATATGTCATATGTCTCATGTCTCATGTCTCGACATATGTCATATGTCTCATGTCTCATGTCTCGACATATGTCATATGTCTCATGTCTCATGTCTCGACATATGTCATATGTCTCATGTCTCATGTCTCATGTCTTGACATATGTCATATGTCTCATGTCTCATGTCTTGACATATGTCATATGTCTCATGTCTCATGTCTTGACATATGTCATATGTCTCATGTCTCATGTCTCATGTCTCGACATATGTCATATGTCTCATGTCTCATGTCTCATGTCTCATGTCTTGACATATGTCTCATGTCTCATGTCTTGACATATGTCTCATGTCTCATGTGTCATGTCTTGACATATGTCATATGTCTCATGTCTCATGTCTCATGTCTCGACATATGTCATATGTCTCATGTCTCATGTCTCATGTCTCATGTCTTGACATATGTCATATGTCTCATGTCTCATGTCTTGACATTTGTCATATGTCTCATGTCTCATGTCTCATGTCTCGACATATGTCATATATCTCATGTCTCATGTCTCATGTCTCATGTCTTGACATATGTCATATGTCTCATGTCTCATGTCTCATGTCTCATGTCTTGACATATGTCATATGTCTCATGTCTCATGTCTTTACATATGTCATATGTCTCATGTCTCATGTCTTGACATATGTCATATGTCTCATGTCTCATGTCTTGACATATGTCATATGTCTCATGTCTCATGTCTCATGTCTCGACATATGTCATATATCTCATGTCTCATGTCTCATGTCTCATGTCTTGACATATGTCATATGTCTCATGTCTCATGTCTTGACATATGTCATATGTCTCATGCCATATGCCATATGTCATATGTCTCATGTCTCATGTCATATGTCTCATGTCTCATGTCATATGTCTCATGTCTCATGTCATATGTCATATGTCTCATGTCATATGTCTCATGTCTCATGTCATATGTCTCATGTCTCATGTCATATGGCTCATGTCTCATGTCATATGTCTCATGTCTCATGTCATGTGTCATATGTCTCATGTCATATGTCATATGTCATATGTCTCATGTCTCATGTCATATGTCTCATGTCTCATGTCATATGTCTCATGTCATATGTCATATATTATATGTCTCATGTCTCATGTCATATGTCATATGTCATATGTCATATGTCATATGTCTCATGTCTCATGTCTCATGTCTCATGTCTCATGTCTCATGTCACATGTCTCATGTCTCATGTCATATGTCATATGTCTCATGTCACATGTCTCATGTCTCATGTCTCATGTCTTGACATGTCATATGTCTCATGTCTCATGTCTTGACATATGTCATATGTCTCATGTCTCATGTCTCATGTCTCATGTCTTGACATATGTCATATGTCTCATGTCTCATGTCTTTACATATGTCATATGTCTCATGTCTCATGTCTTGACATATGTCATATGTCTCATGTCTCATGTCTTGACATATGTCATATGTCTCATGTCTCATGTCTCATGTCTCGACATATGTCATATATCTCATGTCTCATGTCTCATGTCTCATGTCTTGACATATGTCATATGTCTCATGTCTCATGTCTTGACATATGTCATATGTCTCATGCCATATGCCATATGTCATATGTCTCATGTCTCATGTCATATGTCTCATGTCTCATGTCATATGTCTCATGTCTCATGTCATATGTCATATGTCTCATGTCATATGTCTCATGTCTCATGTCATATGTCTCATGTCTCATGTCATATGGCTCATGTCTCATGTCATATGTCTCATGTCTCATGTCATGTGTCATATGTCTCATGTCATATGTCATATGTCATATGTCTCATGTCTCATGTCATATGTCTCATGTCTCATGTCATATGTCTCATGTCATATGTCATATATTATATGTCTCATGTCTCATGTCATATGTCATATGTCATATGTCATATGTCATATGTCTCATGTCTCATGTCTCATGTCTCATGTCTCATGTCTCATGTCACATGTCTCATGTCTCATGTCATATGTCATATGTCTCATGTCACATGTCTCATGTCTCATGTCTCATGTCTTGACATGTCATATGTCTCATGTCTCATGTCTTGACATATGTCATATGTCTCATGTCTCATGTCATATGTCTCATGTCTCATGTCTCATGTCATATGTCTCATGTCTCATGTCTTAACATATGTCATATGTCTCATGTCTCATGTCTCATGTCTCATGTCTTGACATATGTCATATGTCTCATGTCTCATGTCTCATGTCTCATGTCATATGTCTCATGTCTCATGTCTTGACATATGTCATATGTCTCATGTCTCATGTCTCATGTCTCAAGTCTTGACATATGTCTCAAGTCTCATGTCTCATGTCATATGTCATATGTCTCATGTCTCATGTCTCATGTCTCATGTCTCATGTCATATGTCTCATGTCTCATGTCTTGACATATGTCATATGTCTCATGTCTCATGTCTCATGTCTGATGTCTCATGTCTCATGTCTTGACATATGTCATATGTCTCATGTCTCGTGTCTCATGGCTCATGTCTCATGTCTTGACATATGTCATATGTCTCATGTCTCGTCTTGACATATGTCATATGTCTCATGTCTCATGTCATATGTCTCGTCATATGTCATATGTCATATGTCTCATGTCTCATGTCATATGTCTCATGTCTCATGTCATATGTCTCATATGTCTCATGTCATGTCATATGTCATGTCATAAGTCATGTCATATGTCATGTCATATGTCTCATGTCATATCATATGTCATGTCATATGTCATATGTCATGTCATATGTCATATCATATGTCATGTCATATGTCATATGTCATGTCATATGTCATGTCATATGTCATATCATATGTCATGTCATATGTCATATGTCATGTCATATGTCATGTCATATGTCATGTCATATGTCATGTCATATGTCATGTCATGACTCATGTGATGTCATATGTCATGTCATATGTCATGTCTCATGTCTCATGACTCATGTCATATGTCATATGTCATATGTCATATGTCTCATGTCTCATGTCTTGACATATGTCATATGTCTCATGTCTCATGTCTCATGTGATGTCATATGTCATGTCATATGTCATGTCTCATGTCTCATGACTCATGTCATATGTCATATGTCATATGTCATATGTCTCATGTCTCATGTCTTGACATATGTCATATGTCTCATGTCTCATGTCTCATGTCTTGACATATGTCATATGTCTCATGTCTCATGTCTCATGGCTCATGTCTCATGTCTTGACATATGTCATATGTCTCATGTCTCATGTCTCATGGCTCATGTCTCATGTCTTGACATATGTCATATGTCTCATGTCTCATGTCTTGACATATGTCATATGTCTCATGTCTCATGTCATATGTCTCATGTCTTGACATATGTCATATGTCTCATGTCTCATGTCTCATGTCACATGTCTCATGTCTCATGTCTCATGTCTCATGTCTCATGTCTCATGTCTTGACATATGTCATATGTCTCATGTCTCATGTCTCATGTCTCATGTCTCATGTCATATGTCATATGTCTCATGTCATATGTCTCATGTCATATGTCATATGTCTCATGTCATATGTCTCATGTCTCATGTCATATGTCTCATGTCATATGTCTCATGTCTCATGTCATATGTCTCATGTCTCATGTCATATGTCTCATGTCATATGTCATATGTCATATGTCTCATGTTTCATGTCATATGTCTAATGTCTCATGTCATATGTCTCATGTCTCATGTCATATGTCTCATGTCTCATGTCATATGTCATATGTCTCATGTCATATGTCTCATGTCTCATGTCATATGTCTCATGTCTCATGTCATATGTCTCATGTCTCATGTCATATGGCTCATGTCTCATGTCATATGTCTCATGTCTCATGTCATGTGTCATATGTCTCATGTCATGTCATATGTCATATGTCTCATGTCTCATGTCATATGTCTCATGTCATATGTCATATATCATATGTCTCATGTCTCATGTCATATGTCTCATGTCTCATGTCATATGTCTAATATGTCTCATGTCATGTCATATGTCATGTCATAAGTCATGTCATATGTCATGTCATATGTCTCATGTCATGTCATATGTCTCATGTCATATGTCATGTCATATGTCTCATGTCATGTCATATGTCATGTCATATGTCATGTCATATGTCATGTCTCATGTCATGTCATATGTCATGTCATATGTCTCATGTCATGTCATATGTCATGTCATATGTCATGTCATGTCATGTCATATGTCATGTCATATGTCTCATGTCATGTCATATGTCTCATGTCATATGTCATGTCATATGTCTCAGGTCATATGTCATGTCATATGTCATGTCATATGTCATATGTCATATGTCATGTCATATGTCATGTCATATGTCTCATGTCATATGTCATGTCTCATGTCATGTCATATGTCATGTCTCATGTCATGTCATATGTCATGTCTCATGTCTCATGTCATATGTCTCATGTCATGTCTCATGTCTCATGTCATATGTCTCATGTCTCATGTCATATGTCTCATGTCATATGTCATATGTCATATGTCTCATGTCATATGTCTCATGTCTCATGTCATATGTCTCATGTCTCATGTCATATGTCATATGTCTCATGTCATATGTCATATGTCATGTCATATGTCATGTCATATGTCTCATGTCATGTCATATGTCATATCATATGTCATGTCATATGTCATATGTCATGTCATATGTCATATGTCATATGTCATATGTCATATGTCATATGTCATATGTCATATGTCATGTCATATGTCATGTCATGTCATGTCATATGTCATGTCTCGTGTCATGTCTCATGTCATGTCATGTCATGTCATATGTCTCATGTCATATGTCATGTCATATGTCTCATGTCATGTCATATGTCATGTCATATGTCTCATGTCATGTCATATGTCATGTCATATGTCATGTCATATGTCATGTCATATGTCATGTCATGTCATATGTCATGGGCGATATAGCTCAGGAGGTACGACCGATTGTCTGGCAGTCGGAGGGTTGCCGGTTCAAACCCCGCCCTGGGCATGTCGAAGTGTCCTTGAGCAAGACACCTAACCCCTAACCTCTAACTGCTCTGGCGAATGAGAGGCATCAATTGTAAAGCGCTTTGGATAAAAGCGCTATATAAATGCAGTCCATTTACCATTTACCATGTCATATGTCATGTCATATGTCAAGTCATATGTCATGTCAAATGTCTCATGTCATGTCATGTCATGTCATATGTCATGTCATATGTCTCATGTCATGTCATATGTCATGTCATATGTCATGTCATATGTCATGTCATATGTCTCATGTCATGTCATATGTCATGTCATATGTCTCATGTCATGTCATATGTCATATGTCATGTCATATGTCATATGTCATATGTCATATGTCATATGTCGCGTCATATGTCATGTCTCGTGTCATGTCTCATGTCATGTCATATGTCATGTCATATGTCTCATGTCATATGTCATGTCATATGTCTCATGTCATGTCATATGTCATGTCATATGTCTCATGTCATGTCATATGTCATGTCATATGTCTCATGTCATGTCATATGTCATATGTCATGTCATATGTCATATGTCATATGTCATGTCATATGTCATGTCATATGTCATGTCATATGTCTCATGTCATGTCATATGTCTCATGTCATATGTCATGTCATATGTCTCATGTCATGTCATATGTCATGTCATATGTCGTGTCATATGTCATGTCATATGTCTCATGTCATGTCATATGTCTCATGTCATATGTCATGTCATATGTCATGTCATAAGTCATGTCATATGTCATGTCATATGTCTCATGTCATGTCATATGTCATGTCATATGTCTCATGTTATGTCATATGTCATGTCATATGTCATGTCATATGTCATGTCTCATGTCATGTCATATGTCATGTCATATGTCTCATGTCATGTCATATGTCATGTCATATGTCATGTCATGTCATGTCATATGTCATGTCATATGTCTCATCTCATGTCATATGTCTCATGTCATATGTCATGTCATGTCTCATGTCATATGTCATGTCATATGTCTCATATCATGTCATATGTCTCATGTCATATGTCATGTCATGTCTCATGTCATGTGTCCTGTCATATGTCATGTCATATGTCATGTCATATGTCTCATGTCATATGTCATGTCTCATGTCATGTCATATGTCATGTCTCATGTCATGTCATATGTCATGTCTCATGTCATGTCATATGTCATGTCTCATGTCATTTCATGTCATGTCATATGTCATGTCATATGTCTCATGTCATGTCATATGTCATGTCATATGTCTCATGTCATGTCATATGTCATGTCATATGTCATGTCATGTCATGTCATATGTCATGTCATATGTCTCATGTCATGTCATATGTCTCATGTCATATGTCATGTCATATGTCATATGTCATGTCATATGTCATATGTCATATGTCATATGTCATGTCATATGTCATATGTCATGTCATGTCATATGTCATGTCATGTCATATGTCATGTCATGTCTCTCTGATTGCACACTTTGCTTTACCCCTGCTGGGGAGCACACAGGACTTGTAGCTGGGCTGTGCTCCTGGTGTTTTGTTTTACCCTTTTTCCTGTCTGTAAATAAAAATTAGCTTTTGTACAAACCGGGTGTCAGCTTCTCTGTGTTCATGGTGGTTGTTTTCAGCAATGCTCATACCATCTCTAACACTCCCCACTCAATTTATTTATTTATTTATTTTTTTATTCAGTTACTACACTTTGTTTTAAAATTACTCAAAAATGAGTATTAGAAAGCTGCTTTCAGAACAGTTGGACATTTTGCATTTCTGTCTGTGCTACAGCAGTTGATTTTCTTGTTTTCATTTTATCAGAAAGCCCTAAAGGGAGGTAGAAAAGTCAAAGGAGAAATTAGCCTGTTGTCAACAGAAAAAGTGATACGATTCACCTGAATTCATGAGCACAAATCCCTGCTGGGCATTTTGATATGATTTGTACTTTGATTGAAAGGCCTGTCGGGTTAAATTCCTGTTGGCCTCTAAAAACACCCGGCCAGAGATCACTCTTCAATATTCATATTCGCTTTTGGCACGGTCAACAAACATCCCAGCAGGAGAGACACTTCAGCCTCTCTCAAGATGGATGAAGGAAGAGATTGAGAAAAAAGGGCCACTATTTTACATATTCATGGTCTGTTCTTTGACACACACTAAATCAATCAATACGTCAATCAAACAGTATTTATTTTAGACAGTGCCATTTGCAAACAGGCCACATCACACTGGTTCATTATGGCCATTTCCCACAGGGACTAAATTATCATGAAAAACTTGAAAAGCTATTCCACGAGCACCTTAAAAGGTGAGGGGCTCGTGGCAGAATGGCTTAAAATAGTACCTCAGTAAATAACACACTGGAGAAGACAGGCAAGCAATTGTGACTCAAACGCTGTTCAATTAAAAGATTAATGTTCATGAATAACAGATTAATTAATGCTTGGGGCATCCACACAGGACCAAGATGGGATCATTTTCAATTCTCTGTTCCACTGTCAACAAATTGTTGACCCTTTAGTCTTTACTGAATGAATTTCTCACTTGCTTCATCCTTATTTCAGCTCTAAACACTGATTCTCTTGTGAGCTCCTCTCACTGCCTCTCACCTGCTGACAATATTATATTTACTTCCATTCACTTCACAGACTCTTCTCCATTGTTAATTGCAAAAAAGTGAAAGCATAACAGCGACGATAAAGATACAGGCCATGTAACACACTGCCATAAGCAGTGTTAGAGAGGCAGCACTGTCCAAGATTGAGCAGAGCAGGGTTTAGCCAAAGGCTCCTTGGTTGAGAGCCTGGTGCATTCCGATTCCCTACAGATAGCGAGCGACTCCAGGCCGGATTTGCAGAGATCCCAGCCCAGTGAGGCTGACTTTGGGCCAGACTCACCCGAAATCCGACCCAGATTCCCCAGATGCTATCCGGGCAAAGCTTCAGGAAGCATTGTGACACTAATGTACAAGTTATGTATACGACCAAGGCCTTTCTGTCATTGTGTGTGAGGAAAACGATGGCCGAAAGGCATTACATCATTCTTTAGTCACGAATATGGATCTATGGCAGAATTAAAGGCAGCCCAACAGCCATTGCCTCCCAGGTGTCATGGTTAGGACAAGCACAGTGTGACTATCATACAGGTGCAGTGTGAGCATCATACAGGTGCAGTGTGAGCATCATACAGGTGCAGTGCGAGCATCATACAGACAGTGTGAGTGTCATACAGGTGCAGTGTGAGCATCATACAGGTGCAGTCTGAGCATCATACAGGTGCAGTGTGAGCATCATGCAGGTGCAGTCTGAGCATCATACAGACACAGTGTGAGCATCATACAGGTGCAGTGTGAGCATCATACAGGTGCAGTGTGAGCATCATACAGACACAGTGTGGACATCATACAGACACAGTGCAATACTAGTGCCAGTGGGCCGTGGAGTCTGCAGACTGAGATCCCACTCTTTTCATTCTTTTCACAAGACTCCATCTAGTGGCTGAGGAGAGCTCTCTGGTGGAAACAGTCCTCCTCGCCTTCCATTTTGCCCGTCCTGAGACTGGCTGCTGAGCATCTTCGGTGAGTGATGCCTCTCTGCAGGCGCTACAATCCAAAGGAACAGAGACGCTCTGTATTCTGTCGACACATCTTCTGATCTCCGAATGGCAAACAAGTGCTACTTTCTTTCAGTGTCAGGGCATTCCATCTTCTACTTCCGCGGCTGAACTGAACCAAAAAAAAAGATAGCTTAAATTAAATTGTGAGACAAAGTTGAGCAAAATGTCGACTGAATCCTGGCCCGTGTATGAAGTCACAGCGAATTGTGAAAGAGCCTTAAAAATTTGCGATTAGATCAATTTGGTCAAATTCAGATTAGGATTACATGATCAGGACAAATATGAATGGGTTTGAAATCTAGGGAAGAAAACAGAGGGGCTCATTAATCAACAGAAATTACTTATAAAAAAAGAAACATGTGGCACAAGCTGTGAATGTAAACAGCAGCAGGGGTCCGTTGCTGGTCAAGGAGAATCATTCTTTAGCAATAGCTAGCTGCTGTCCCAGGATTCAGATAGCACTCTGACGTCTGTCACCGGAAACCATTCATCAAAGTCATCTGCGAGTGTTTCGGATGTAAGCAGAACATAGCCGTAATGTCATTGTCTGTAGTGGAATAACTGTCATTAATCAAACGGCTTCTGTCAGCTAGCTGTCTACAGACCTCTCCCTGGCTGCTCATTCCAGATGACCTGTATCTGAGCAAAAGTGTTCCTGTCATGTGACAGGATGTGGTCAGCCACGTCGAATCCAAACTCAAACTCAATGACACAAAAAATTGAATTTGCATGTTGAGTTTGTGGAAAAAATAGTGCATGGAGCAATGATTTATACATTTGGATATAAATATCAGAATTATAATATCTCCTAGCCAGTCTAAGTTGTGTCTACATGTGAACAACAAATCGTTTTGTATATATGACATTACTCGATGCATCTTTCTGTACATGTTGTCTACTCAAAGGGCTGGAAACAATTGAAGTTAGGTACATTGCTCTAAAGTAAAATGACAGTATCACACCTGAGATTCCAACCTACAAGCTCAGGACCTTATCCTATGGCTATGCTATACAGTACTGCCTACCTGACACTTATCAAAGAACGTCCAAAAAGCATTCTGTGGGCATACAGTGCCTGGTACACGTGCTTTGTGAACTTCCATCCATCAGGTGGAAGCTGGGAATTGTTTGATCTGCTGCTTTTCAGTGAAAATGACAGAAATAGAAGCAGAAGTCAAGGACAGCCAACCATTCAGTTGCAAAAAAGGAGGAAGGTACAGTACACTTACAGCACTCCGTTTCATGTTTCCTGCACTGTACATACTGGATCAAGACCAATAAGCTTTAAAAAATAATAATAAATCTGGCAACCTTACTTCAGCATTGCAGACTGCTAATTGACTTTTCTCCCTCCATTTCTTCGACGTCCCCAAAGGATTGCGTTCATGATTGGAACTAATTCCCTTTTAAAAACGCCATCTCGAAAATTCCCCGTTGCCATTAGTGACAGACATGGACAAACCAATGAGGGCAAATCAATGGCTGTTAATTTGGCCGGTCTAGTGAGGGCCGTTCGAAATTAATTGCAAATCTGTGGGGCCTTGATTCTGAAGTGCAGCTCCTAATCAGCTCTTCCTTCCTCAGATTTAGAGACACCCCATAATCATGTTTGTCACCAGTTCCGCTCGTTTACCTTGCACTGATATCCCAACTCATATCCCAGCTAACACTACATGTTCTAACACTGTTACTGGAATGTTTTGTCAATGCTATAACATTGCCACTACGTTGCAGCAACATTGTGAGAATGTTTTGTGTTAGCTGGGACCCTGTTATGTGGCAGCTATGGGAAGAAAAGCAAAAATGTTCAGCGTGTGGTCAGTTAACGAAAGCATTTTTTTTACTCTCGTTATATATCAGCCAAGGGCAGTTCAGCTACTTACTGTGGTCCAGATTGTTTTAAAAATGGTATGGGTGTCATATTTCACACTTAACACAATGTATGAATAAGCTGTATTGCACATAACGTATTGTAAACAGAGCATTCATATTCTTAAAATATGCTATTGTTCTTCTGTCAGGAGTAGAAGGTAGGCTGACGTTGTTGAAGCACCTGAACAATACGTTTTTTCAGTGATTAAGAAGCCAAAGCAAGTCTAAAAGTAAGACTATTATGGGCTGCATTTGGCCTCTGGGCTACCAGAAGAATATTCCTGCATTGGACTGCAAGCACTGGAAAAAGACACAAACATCATTCTCTACCCAAAACACGTAACTCGCCTATTTAACTTCTGTTACTTAATGAGACCCATTCACAAGGCCAAAGGGCTTTTTTAGTCAGTGAAATTCGTTTATTCCGTCATCGTTTCAGTTCATTCTCATTTTGGTTGTTTTCCATTCTGTCCATTACATCATGTTCTGAAAAGGCTGGGTGTATCAGAGGCTGGTTTAACTGTAGAGTTAAACTGCGCCTGTATGATGCTCACACTGCAACTGTAAGTGGAGAGTATGAGGGGGGAAAGGTTCTGCTGGAATTCATGCACCGGGCGGGTCTGCTGGTTATTAGATAATGAAGCTGTAATGCTTTGTCTCCAGAGATGCAGCACAATTTGTTACAATCATTATATATTGGTTTACTCCAAACTAATTAACAGATTTCTTTGGCAGGTCTTTCGCCAGAGCTCTCTCATAAATTTGGCTTGTATGTGCATGTACATGTGTGTGCGTGCGTCAGCATGTGTGTGTGTACGTCTGTGTGTGTGTGCATGTGTTCATGTGCATGTACGTGTGT
This sequence comes from Anguilla anguilla, assembly GCF_013347855.1. Lineage (NCBI taxonomy): Eukaryota > Metazoa > Chordata > Actinopteri > Anguilliformes > Anguillidae > Anguilla > Anguilla anguilla. The sequence goes on along the minus strand of NC_049211.1, from coordinate 43,608,470 downwards.
GCATGTGTGTGCGTGTATGTGCATGTACATGTGTGTGCGTGCATGCGTCCGCATGTGTGTGTGTGTGTGCCTGCATGCTTGCATGTGTACGTGTGTGAGTGCGTGAGTTCGTGTGAGTTTGTTTCTGTGTGTACATACATGATGGCATATTGCATTTCAGGATATTATGATATATTTTAGGTCATTTAGAACAATTCCATGTTTTGAAGAGAAAAAAACAGTATTTTCATGGGGTGGTCAGGAGAGGGGGGTTGTAGAGATGAGGGTCTATATATTGATTAACCCCTGTGGGGTTAGTAAAAATATATATACACCACAAAAAATTTATGCATTGTATTTCTATCAATAATATTTTTTGTACACTGTTCTCTTACATGGTGAAAAAAATTGGAATTCTGGAAGAAATAATACTGTAATTTTTAAATATGAAAATATATGTACTATTTTTTGCAAAAAAAAAAAAAAAAAAAAAAAAAAAAAAAAAATATATATATATATATATATATATATAAATTGTGTAAAGGCTATAATGGCTATAATGCTGCTCTCTCTGGAAGGAGCCAGCATACACTGCTGCTCTCTCTGGAAGGAGCCAGCATACACTGCTGCTCTCTCTGGAAGGAGCCAGCATACACTGCTGCTCTCTCTGGAAGGAGGTGCACTGCCCTGAGCCTTGTTGGGAATCAAGCTGAATTCCTCTTAAAGTCTGGATGAGGCTTTTGGCTTTGGGTACCCTCCTGTGAATAAGGGAGTAGGGAGTAGATGCTTTATTTAATGGCTGTAAAGTAATACATTTTAAAAAACGGACCTCTCTTACAGATACCCCAAGGGGGGCTTATTTGGGGTTGAAGGTGAGGGGAGAGAAACCGGCATGGAGGGCACTTTACAAACCACCTTTAGCCAAGAGGGTCGGGTATCTACAGGGAAGGGTGCTGCACGAGATCACTGCAGTAACTAGTTGTATTACTGTGATGAACCTGGCAGGATCTCGCTATTGTCCGTTCTCTTGGAGATAGATTTCATTTTTCATATGATATTGTTTTTTTTTTACTGCACCTTTGTTCTTATTTATGTCATTGGTGTGTTGAAAGTGGAAGTGAAGCATGGTTAAAATTCAAAATCTTTCACTTTCACTCTCACGCTCTCCCACTCTCACATTCTCTTCATCTCGCTCTTTGATCTTGCTCTCTCTGTCTATTCCAATCTCAGCTCTATCTCTCTATTCAACTTCAGTACATTTAAATTCTCAATTTAATTTCAATTTAAATGCCTTCCTACCATAACATGACAAAATACAGCTTGTATAGTTGGCATGAAAATTATATTACCAAGACATTAAAAGAAAATAATAACTCCACAAAGTCAAAATGGGAAGCCAAAATTGAATATGTTTTAGCCCTTCTTCAAATAAAGGTCATTTAACTGCCACCTCATGTGAATGCCTTGAATTTCTTTTCTTTTTTTTCCAATAAAAATCTCTCTCACATGTCAGGTGACCTATTGGCCACTTCACCCCCCTCAGTCTGTTTCTGCTCACTTCTCCCATCATGCAGCAGTGGAGATGAACCCTTTCACTTCCGGGTCACACAGAGACGCGGCTCCAGGGACTTCTCCAGCTCTGGCTGGGACGAAGATGGCGCAGGCCTGGGTCTGATCCTTCATTAGTGGATCGCAGTCACGTAGCAGGGCAGCGCTGAGAATCGATTCGGACGAGCATCTCTGGAGTGGAAGCTTTTATTTTTTATTTTTACATTCCTCAGCCGCGCTGACGGTCAGCTAGCCCTTAGCCGTGCGAGGCGGACGTGCAGAGCTCGTTCATTTACTCTGCAGCCTCCAGAGGGGCATCAGGGTTCATAACAGCTCAGAGATCAGAAATAACAGCACTAAGTATGCACTGCATAATATAAAGAATGTCTGTAGTAGTCTGGCCTTGGAAATGCAAGCAGACACAGATCCAGGCTTAGTATTCACTTGAAGTAAAAAAAAAAAAATATATATATATATATATATATATATATATATATATATATATATGACAGAAGACATATCTTTGCCATCCCCGAAGGCATCCAGGCCTGTATAATTCACAAAGCTGTGTTCTGTTTTCTCTCCCCGTCTCTCACCTCTTGCCGTCCGCTCACCCACCTGCAGGCGAGACTGCTGGGGAAGCTGGTCAAACAAACTCACCTGGAGCTCATTATTTTGTCTGCCAGGCATCACACTGTTTGCCACCCTACTGCCATTGACCAGGCTACATTAAATCTAAAAATAGTTTAAGAAAAGGACCAGCAACATGATCACACTTTCCGTCATTTGTTAGACTTCAAAGGTTATGCTTAGAAAAATACTTTATACTTTATCCACATAAATGTTTTCCATAGGTTTAATTTCATTTAGTGGATTAATTTTTTTCAACCCAGAGCATATATCCCTTAAATAAATTCAAATTCCTACTTTATTTGTTAATGGGGTCATAGGGTGGTAAAATAGTGACTGTTTTCAAATGCAGTGTATGCTCCAGGATTCCACACAGCGCTTGTGGTTCTTGCTTCTCTTCAGAGATGGTGACTGTGATACCCGCCTCCTGCTGGAATTACCGTATCTTTAATTTGAATCATAGGGCTGGCTTGCATTTGTGGCCCAAATCACTCGACTTCCATAAGCGTGGCAGCGTTTGATCTCTCTGACTGGTACTCGGTCAGAACCACGCTGCTTGCCGAAAACCACACAGCGGAAGGACTGAAAAAGAAAAAAAGAGGGGTCAGTATGGAATGGCCATGGCCAGGGACAGGAAGCAGCACTACCAGCAGTGGCATTACATTATGACGCGTATTTGTGACAGTGCTAGTTTAGAGAGCAGGAGAGAGACTGGATGAAAACCATGGCTACGTGCTTTTAAAATGAGGACTGAAGAAATGAGGGCCTCGGTCAGCATACTTGACAATATTTTGAGCGATTTCACAGTCTTAGGAGTTGCAGTAAAATCTTGCCAATCTTACCTCAGTCGGTGCGTGCTCTCATCATAACTCACGATTAGCATGAGATTGTCTTAAGACAGCTCCAACTCAGTTTGTGGCAGTCTTTTTCTTGTCTTGAGCATTTTGAGAAAATCAAACATAATATTAACATTATCTTAAGTCTCTAGTTTTGCCTCAAAAAGTTTGTGATCCTACTCTGCCAATAGCCAATAGGTATGCTGTCCTAGTCTGACATCAGCACACCAGAGAAGGGCTATGATTTAAAAAAAACATATCCAAAATATCCAAAAGAATCTTAAGATGTGTGCAACCCAAGGACTAAAAATGATTTAGGCCAGTATTAGTGTTACGCTCCTGCGTAGCGTGTTGTTGCTGTGGGACCAGAGAAGCTGCCAGGATCTTCTGCTGCTGCAGGAGGTATTAAAATGTGTGGGCATGTCTGGGACCGGCAGCCGTTTGAGCATCACATAGGCTGCACTGTGGGGAACAACGGCAAAGAAGCTGAGAGGGTGAGGGAGGAGAAGGAAGAGAAGATGGGAGAAAGAGAGGGCGGAAAGAGTGAGAACAGAGGGGAGCGTATGAGAGAGGGAAGAGTGAGCCAGAACTTAATGCTGCAGAGGGGCTACAGCAATGAGCATGAACACTAATAATTGGGAGAAAATATGGGCCATTTTTAAAAAAGGTAAACAAACATAGCCCTGGAATGCATCTGTGGATTTATCGTCATGGTAACAGGCTATTGGTGCATGTTTTTTTTACGTACTTACTGAGTGGACAACAAGGATTTATGCTTTCATCAGTATCATAATATTTCACATCACACTGGCGAGTTCTGAGAGGCACTTTCTTACTCCAGGAGAAAGTAATTTGGGCTGCACTTTGTTTTCTGTGTTTTTTTTTTAAATCATTATTTTATTTTTTTTCCAGACTGGTACCTGCTGTCGTCAGGCCGGGGTAGGCTGCCAGATCAGTCAGGTGGGAACAGGAGCAGAAAGCCCTCCTGCCCCGCCAGATCAGACATAAGTCAATCTGATGGCCACATAAAATGTGGATGAAGTGAAAGAGTGGCGACCGGGGGAGCGTAAAACTGCCATAGAGGAGAAGATGTCCCTCAGCGGGCCTCCCTCACTACTGTGTCCTGGAGCCTCCGTCGCTCTGGAGTAAATAACCGCCAGCGACCTGTTGCCCACGAGCCGTTTACTGTGAACCAGGGGCCGCTGTGGGAAAGAAGCGCATTTAGGTTCACAGCCATCACCACCATGATGGATCATATTATTAACAGAAGAAGTACATGTAGACCTAACAACAGCCAGATCCTGGTCAAAGTATTAACAATCTGTAGAGGTTTGCACATAATATAAACACAGTTGTAGAAGTCCTTATACAATGTAAGCACAGCTTCCTGCATGCAATCTACACCTTTCATACAAACATGTTGTGAATGATAAAAATCCAGCAGGAGTTAGATAAGGTGAATACAAATCTTGTGCCAAGAAGGGGAGGAGAACTTAGATAGGAGAAGGGAATGCTGTTTTTTTTATTAAAGAAAGGAAGGGGGGCTTGGAAATAATGGTGTTTGAAAGATGAGAAATAATGGTGTAAAGGAGAGAATCTAGGAAACCGAAGTGAACAGGTGGGAAGCACCAAGTCTAAGCTCCCCAACAGGAGGAGCTAACCCAAGTGGATAAAAGGAAGCGGGAAGCCCCAGGGGAATTCAGAGTGTTTGGGGAATGATTGGGGGTCCTGTCATTGCGTTGAGTGACTGTGGAAGTGATTGATTATTGTTTGTATTGGTCTGCGCAGATCAGCCCGGGTTCTTGCATGCAATCTTTGATTCACCTGCAATAAATCCAGTTGCATCAGACTCTGTGGATTGTGTATAATTTTGAAGAAGTACTCAACAGTGTGAGAAGAGTGGCCCCGGGGCTTCTGGCCCCGTTTCTTCCCACACCGTGTCCAAATAAAAGCGAATATCCATAACATCCATGGAGCCTTCCAATGAAAAATATCAAAGGTAAACAGTCACTTGAGATACATAAATAAAAAAAAACTCTACTTCTTTCAGAGCTGCTGGAATTTCCCTTCGGGCTACAGGTCTGCTGGCTGTTAAATTATTAACTTTCTCCAATGTAGTCACATTTGACAGGGCTTTGATGAACAGCAGACCCATTGGTGGTGCCGCAGAGCTGGAGCCAGCCAGCAGCTACCCCCTGCACAAGGGCGCTGTCCAAGCAGCTGCCGTGCTTCACGCCTGTCAAAGGCATCAGACTTTCTAACCAGTACAGCTGTAGCTCTGCACTGTCCAACCTTTTCAATAACAGGGACTATGTCTCTAGAAAGTTATTTCAGTTTAAGCATAAATAACATAGAGCTGCATTGATAAATAAAAGTGCGAATGTGAATACCCTTGCAATGCTAATAAGCTAAGCACCTTGCTAAGCCCATTCTACGTCCCAAGGGAATTCCTACAAATATTTGTCAGCGCTGTATATGTCCAACCCAAATCGGACCAAAACTTGCCGGTGACACAATTTCTAAAAAAGTGATTTAGAACCTACAAACAATCTCCCCAGTTGTCCCAAACATTCGTTTAGGGGATTTTAATCACTATACTTTAAAGAAATTGTCAAGCAGCGTTTATGAATATGTTGATTCAACTCAGTTCAATTCAATAAACTTTATTTATGCCCGAAGGGCAATAAGTTGCTGGGCATATTATCAATCAACATCAAAAACAGACGAGACATAATATACACAATAACCTGATGTTGCATACAACAAAAATTAAAATATACAAGTAGAAAAGGAATTTTTAGAAAGTGCAATAAAAATGTATGGAGTATGTATGTACGCATGTACAAATTCACTTGTGCCATTCAGGCTCAGAGACTGCAGGGGAGAGGTGATCAGGAATCAGCCCCGATGTCCTCAGGCACAAACGTTACTCTCCGCCTGACCGTCCGGCACCGGGGGCAGCAGTACCGTCGACCCAGGGGCAAAAGATCAAAGGCTGGGTGGAGTGCATGAGAGGGAATCCCTAAGGATGGTGGGGGATGTTTTTGGGTCTTTTGTTTGTGAAAGGCAGGCAGTGACCTGAGAGGGAGACCCATGGTTTTAGAGCAGGTGGATACAATGCTTTGAAGATTATTTTTAGACTTCAGGCTCAGAGACTGAAACCAGCAGATGAATGAGAATGAAATAATGCTCTGAATAAAACAACTGTAAAAGGTAGATAGGATGGATGTGCTCACGGAAAAAGATTTCAGTTTCCTGAGGAAGTAGATGCATTGCTGACCTTCCTTCCATATTTTTCATACTTTTTTCAATATTTTCTGCGTGTTGTCCTCAAATTTTAGCTTCTCGTCAAATATGGCACCTAAGTGTTTATACTTCTCCACTTTGTTAACAGTCTGCCCATGGATGCGTGTCTCTCCATAAACAGGTTGCTGCTTGGAGAAGTCAGTTTTTGAGATGTTCATGTCCAAGAAGGCGTGGTCACACCACTCCACAAATTCCTGCAGAGCTGGTCCATGGTCTAAGTTTGAGCCAGATAGCATAGACATGAACACAGTGACATCCGCATATTTGATGATCGTGGAAGCTTTGTGGCTCATCGTCACTTGTCGTACTCACCACCATAACATTTTCTACGGTTCCATTGAAAGGGGGTTTAAGCCTGTAGAGGGACCTCCGCTTGGATCCTCTGGCCAATCACAGTTCACCGTCTTCCCATCTATGAATCTGCTTTGAGGAGGCTGTACAGGGCTGCTTTGACTGGACAGACCAGTCAGTCCTTCAGGGGGCCACTAACTGTACAGATGCACTCACTGATGTCGCACTGGATGTGATTATGTTTCCTTTGGATTGGACAGTATCATCCCCACAAAATAATATCCCCAAATAATAAGCCATGGATATTCAAAAGCATTCTGTGCAAAAAAAAAAGAGATTTTATGAAAGGTGATATGAACTGAGGTAAGGAATTTAAAATGCTGAGCTGAGGTATAAGGAACAGACTGAAGCAAAGCTGAGCAGTAAGAATTTAAGGGCTGCTTGGCAAGGGATGAAAACAATGACAGAGTCTTATGAGAGGGGTTCAGTCTTAGGGGCTTCAATTCAGACAAACAATCAGTCCATGAACTCAATTAATTAAACGCATCATTATCTCGGATTTGACTAAAACGATTTTACATCTGAAATCAATGGCTGGAAAGAAAAGACCAAGGCTTGCCCGTCGCTACAGACTGACCGAGGGTCAAAAGGCTCTTCCACCTCTTTATTGTTTGGAAGAGTCTAGGCTGTGATGTCATATGAGGCCAGGAACTACAGACGAGCAACAGTGCAGCTCTGCTCTATATTTCATCTTTCTTACTTCCATGCAGTTCCTTAAGCTATGGAAGGCACCCGAAACCTCTCCATAACAGGCCCTGCAGCTAAGAGCAGACATCTCAAGGTGCTTAACCGCTTCAGTCCAGTTGCTCTTACATCCCTAATGATGAAGTCTTTTGAAAAGTTCATAAAGACAGAGGTTTCATGGCAGGTCGAAAAATCTCAAGACCACCCTGAGGTTTGCACATGGAGCTTGCAGAGGTGAAGGGGATTCCACACTGGCCTTGCTTAACCTTATGACTGGTCATCTAGAGAGCTCCGAACTTCACACCATGCTCTGATTGAACATCTAGGGAGCCCCAAAGCTCACGCCAGCCTGGTATGGCAGTTTAAGCCTGCTGTGTTTTTTTGTTTAGGAAGTCACACAGTGATAACACGGGTGGTGATAATCCCTGGGGCCCAATGGATATTCTCTACGGGGAGATTATCTAGTTGGGAGAGGCGAGAGTGACACAGGTTCTAATCAGGAGCTGCCGGACACACAGGAAATTGCACCACTTAACACAAAAAGCTCGGTTTCTGGCAGAGTGTATGGGATATTCGTTTTTAACTAGGAGTCTAAGCGTGCACAATGGCAGTCTGAGCATAGCATTATCTCGTAACGTGGACACTTGTGATACACCCCCCTCCCCCTCTGCTACTGTTTTTCTGTAAAGGGAATACCCCAAATTGGGCAAAACTACACCCCGCACTGTACATTTTTAACTGCAGGAAGATCACTGAGTATTAACCCACAATGTTGTGCATCCCTACTCTGTTATTTTTAGAAGAAACAGTTGTTCTTTAGTTAAGAGTTTTCTTTAGAATTTATAGGCCTAGGATTTTTAAGAGGAAATATCAGTTATATCAGTTTTTTTTGGTCAAAACTGATGTCAGTTGACATTCTTAGTTGTGTGAAGACGCAGTAGAGGAGGAAAGTAATGCAGCTGCATAATTGGGTGTAGCGTTGGCTGCAGTGTGTGATTTTTGCATTGGCGTTCCCTTAAAGGCACTGCTCCGTGGGTATTCCTCTTCTGGGCCTGTTTCTGCCACGTCCTGAGAGTGTCTGTTCGGCGCGTCTAACACAGAACCCTGAAATTCTCCCAAAAGGCACTGCTTTCCGTGAGGCTGCATGCCCGCGCTGCTGCGCCAAGCTGTTGTCATATCACATCTGCTCCCAAGTCAGCTGCACTCGGAACCATTTTGCAGATAAATTGCCTTCATTTGCTGAAGCCATTGTGTTCCTGGAGCGTTTCACGGTCGCTTGCTTTGCTTGCCCATGTCAAGCCTGCTTCTTGCTTAAGGGGCTGGTGTATTACAGCAATGGGAGAGGGGCAACCCTGTCTTACTCTGACCGATTCCTTTCTCCGACTAGCTGCACTGCACATCTACTCAGCGCTATTTCGCTCCCCAACACAGCATGCCAACCATATCACACTCTTCCATTTCCTTAGCTTAGAATTTTTGCACTCCACTGTCTGCATTTCCCGAATCTCTTTCTCGATTGCAGCAATATTCTGGACATAGCTTTACTTCACAGAAACTTAGCAGACACTCTTATCCAGAGCAGCCTACATCATTAAAGGGAACCTGGCCTGTTAAGGCTTGTAGGCCTTAATATGGTGTAAATTCCTTCAATTATATAAATATGGAATAAAAATCTCATGAAAGATTTGAGTTATTTAAAAAAAAAAATGCATACTTCGACTTGTTGGTCGTCATTGTTATTACCGTCGCAATGCATTCTGGGTAGTGATGCCATATGGCTGCGTGGGTCTCTCAGTCCATTGCTCTTGTCCATTGAACGGCATTGAAAATATCTTCTGTTCAGCCTTTTCGACTCAAGCCAGAGCGGGACATTACTCAGCAGGAAAGCACCGAGGACAGCCCTCATCAAATAAATCAAAACGATGAAGATCAAGGGTGTAGGTACCATGGACTACAAAAGACACAAAACTACAAAGCCCATATGTCCACCTCAAAGGGTGACGCATTTAACCTCGCCTTCTACCACAGCCTTCCAGTTACAGTATTGGCTTACTGTAAATTCGAAATGCGCAACCTTCAATAAAACGGAGGTAGCCTTTGTTTCACGCTCTCTGTTCCATTTTCCTCTCCCTGGACACACCACCCGTCCACACGCCAGGAGGAGTTCGCAAGGCCTGCAACCGAGCAAGGCCTGCAATACTCTCGGCTACCGGCTGCAAGAGGAACGAGGCGCTTCTACACAATTAGCGGTGGTCGAAGAAGAACCAGGAGAGCCACGCATGACCAGCGTATCCTGCAGAGCGAGTCCCACGAGGCAAGCGGCCTGCGACAAGGATCAGGCTGCGTGTCCTGGTTCCAATCTTCTCGTTTAAAGTTTGAGGAGACTGATTATCTCATGCTGGCGCCACCTGTGAGGATACAAATGTAAATCTTCTACATTTTGGTGGCCCACTATGAGCAGTAGCGGCGTGTCCCCTACAGGGGCCCGATGAGACGAGAGTAGGGCATTAGAGATGGTGTCTGTGGAATAACTGCTCACCTATGCCAACACAGAGACGGAAAAGTTGTCTGTTGTAAAGAGCTCCACTTTCCAGAAGCAGCCGTTCAAAGTCACCAGACCACACGGATCAAACCATCGTATTTGCTGAACCTGAAATGTGTACATTATCCACATTAATTTAAATGATGTAATGTTATTATTGATCCTCGTCATATGAGCTTAAGCTGGTGATAGTACCTCGTTTAAATGCTTAATCCCTAATGATAATACGTGCTGATACACTAAGATGTTTAGCTATTAAATCCATCCTATTCACAGATATCCCATGTATCACATCACACACAAATTTTGTGGCATTGTATTGATATTTTTCACTATTAATAACCGCAACTGCTGGACAAAACAACTGAGTTAACCTTCAGTGCAACCATTTTCATAATTTACCCAAAGTGCATTAAGCGTCTAAAATAATGGCGATCTCCATTGTTAAAAATTTATTCGGTTTTCTAAATAACTGAAATCTTTTGGTTTTTAGAAAATATTTCCATAGTTGATGGCATTTACTACACATTAAGCCCTACAAGTCTTAACACAAGTACCAAGACCAGGGTTCGGAGGACAGAAATTCCCTAGAGGGGGGAGTACAGTTCCAAATGCAGACTTGATGACTACTTGTCAACTACCCTTCTGAATATTAAACTAAGTTATGAAAACAAGAACTAAATTACCCTAATGACCAGTATGCAACAGGTTATTTTACACTAAACGGGTCTTCTGTCATGACTGCTGATGTAATTCCACCACCGAGAAGCCAGACCAGACTACAGACACAACCAGGAAGTAGTGGCTCAGAAAGGGGGAGGAGCCAAGCATCCCAGGGTTGCAGAACAGACATGTCTGGCTGGTATATATGACCATTTGAAGGTAACAGTCAGTCACCTATCATAACAGACCCCTCCACAGCACCTCCACTGGACCCGAAATGCAGTACAAGCGTCTCTAATCTGCCCCTGGGATGGCAGTCATCGCCTCTCTAGTTAAACACCTGAAAGATGCTGAAAAAATGTCCAAATCCTGCCTAAAACTACTCCCTCAAAAGTGACAGGCGTATCAGCGCTTTGGTTGCATTCTTCACAAGGGTACACATTGTATATATATATGTATAATTGTGAAGCTGGTCCATTATAGAAGCTGGCTCATTATTGATTAGGAAAGAACAGTTACAATCTTGGAGGGAGTCCAAAGTTTCAAAGGGAAATTGATTTACACCAATTACACCAAACAAAGGTGACTTCCCATCCAAATAATGTGTTCAACAAAGCAGTAAACAAATGTATTAGGATTAGCCTTGGCATTTAGTGAGTACAGCCCGTCCCTGCCACAGGCTTCAGGAGGATTTAAAACCACTGTGTGTGTGCATTCGCCAGTTACCTTTCAACTTTCACAATTAAATGCAGGCACTAGCCTTTCACCATCACAGACACAGTTGGGCCAGTTCTTCAATCAGGCCTACAACCTACATCTGCTGTGATTTAAACACACTGCATTATTTTAACAACTGTGTTACATTGTTATGTTGTATATCCATGTGGCTTTATTAATTTATTTGGAAGCTGCTTAAAACAGAATGTATGAAAAATAGTAGTATTAGTTGCAGTAGCAGTACATTACAGCCATTTAGCAGACGCCCTTATCCAGAGCAACTTACACAACTTTTTATTTAGCATTGACATTGCATCCATTCATACAGCTGGATATTTACTGAAGCAATGCAGGTTAAGTTCCTTGCTCAAGAAATCGAACCTGCAACCTTCAGGTTACAAGACCAGCTTCTGACCCATTATACTACACTACCGCCCAGTAGTCGTAGTATTAGTTGTAGAAGTAGTAGTATTAGTATTAACAGTAGTAGTAGTAGTAGCAGTAGTGTTAAAAGTGATAGTAGCAGCAGTGTTAGTAGTAGTAGAAGCAGTATTAGTATTAGTAGTAGCACTAGTAGTAGTATTACCAGTAGTAATTGTAATATAGTAGTAGTAGCAGTAGTAGTAGTAATAATAGTAGTAGTATTGGTTGTAATATTAGTATTGATAGTAGTATTATTAGTAGTAATAGCAGTATTAGTTGTAGTAGTTGTAGTAATAGCAATAGTAGTAGTACCAGTAGCAGTTGTAGTAGTACCAGTAGCAGTAGTAGTAGTAGTTCCGGTAGCAGTAGTAGTAGTACCAGTAGCAGTAGTAGTGGTACCAGTAGCAATAGTAGTGGTACCAGTAGCAATTGTAGTACTACTACTGCTCATTGTTTGCACTGAAGACAGAAATCCTGAGTACTTTATTTGTAAGTTTGGTTCCAAGCGTTAGCCTGTTTAAGTCCAGGCCCCACAGTGCAGTTGGAAGGACACACAGTGTTCCAGTCCGTGTTTAGACAACTGCCTATCGGATACACGCTGTGGTCACAATTATTTACTCTCTCTCTGCCAAATCACCGGCCAGGGTGACAGGGGGCCTGCCGGTGTCAGAACCCAGCCAGTAAATCATGAGGAGAAGTCCCCCGCTCTGTCCGCTCCCCAGGAAAACACCTTCCGCCAACACAGACACGGGTAAGGGTCCCCCAGTGCAGAAAAGCTGCCTGGGGGGCTGGCTATTTTCACTTGTTACCAGCCCCCTGTGCCCCCCCGCCCACCCCCCCCCCCACCACCACCACCCCATTCCCCAACCACCCAACATCCCGTCTTTATGTCACTAGTTAAAATCCCCTCAGAGACAGATGCTGTGATCAGGACCACAAGCATCAGGCCTGTTATTAGAGGCCAAAGGAGGTCTCGACAAACGGGGGGTGAAACATGCATTCAGCAGCGGGAATTGTTAATGATAATTACACATTTCATTCATAAAGCACTTCTTTTCATAAACCTGAAGACGTTGTACGGAGTAACCAGGGAAAACAACGCACACACACACACACACTTTGTGTTACCTGGAGCAACAGGTAACAAAGAGACAAGCCACAAATGAACAGGATGAAGAGATGACCAGTGAATCTGCACACCTCCCTGCTCCATGCGGTGGACGGGACGTCGCCCCCTGGAGGAGCCGCTCATTAATACAGGGCCTGTGAGGAAGCCGCGTCGGCGGCGGGACGCGGTGGCGCTCACTTCCGCTCGCCCGCGTTAGGAGGCTAATCGAATGAGGGGCTTGCAGGCTCACGCAGCGCGCTCTCCAGCTAATCGGCCCCATTAGCGCCCGTGTCCCGCTGTCCGTTGGGTTAGCGCCGCTCCTCCGCTCGCCGCCGCGCGACGTGATTAACTCTGCGGACGCGGGCACGATGGACGTGCGCAAACAGGGCTGCGTCGCCGGGGAAATGAACGCGCCAGGTCGCCCGCGCTCCGCTCCCACCGTCCCCAGGGGGCAGCACGAGCGCCGCTCACGTCCCCGCCTCGCGAGTTCCCCTCATACATAAAAAAAGGGGGTGGGGGGGGGGGTGACTGAGTTACAATACACCAGGGAGGGGGGGTGGGGGGAGGAGGGTGCCATCTGCATTACGAGACAGATGGGCAGCACTTACTTCAGCTACAGACTAGAGCAGAGGACCACGGCCTCCGTGACTACAGTCAGGACAGTTTTCTGGGAGGGGGGGAGAACGACTCCAGGGTCGTTGAAGCAAAGCATGGAGGACCTGGGGGCCCTGCTGAGTTTAGCTGCCAAGACCGTTGCGGCAGCCAGGACCTTCGCGGTGGTCAGCTTCCCTTGGGAAACTCCGAAGACAGGCCCCTTCAGGAAGAACAATGCCGCACCCCCAAAAACTCCTGCCCCATGCGGTCTCTACCTTTATAGAGTTCCTAAATTAGGTCTCATTTTCAGCATGTCACTCTTCCCTCACAAATTGCACATTCAGCAGGTGGGCACAGAACCTCTCCAACTAGTTCTGTGGAGTGGAACAGAGTGGGGGTGCATGGTCTCGCAGGAGGGTGCGCTAAGCAGAACAAAACAGGAAATGTCAGGGCCTGGCGGATGTCTGGGTAATGGAGTTCTATTGTGCCGGCTTCATGAGCCTCCTACACACTGGCCAGTTGCTGCAAATGTGAATCTGTGAGGGGTTTTTCTGTTTTATTTGTTTGTTTTTCAGCAGCATTTTCCAGCAAAATATTTTTGCAGAAATAAAATAAGAATTTGGCGTGGAGCTATCCGACATCCGACTGTGGTCCACTGTTGTACGTATGGCAGCTGAGGTCTTCACAAGAGCTACCCGTACCATTAACATACCACACGAAACGCCTCCAGTTAGCTATCCGCTAAGTACAACGGCTGCCATATTTCGCCCTCCCGAAATATTGCGTAATGTGCGTACTAAACAGTGTGTGGCATTCATTACAACACTGAAGCCTGACAGCATACAGCACCATACGATGGGAAAGAAAGCAAGCCACTGCCAAATGCTTATTTCCATTTCGCACAGTAAAATGAAATTAGTGATAGTACCATTAGAAAAACAAGAGTTTTACTGCTGGTAGTAAGTGCAGGCTTTTCTTTCTTTATTTCTTATCAAATTGTTAGGATCACCACAGCTGCAGCAGAGATTATCTCCGGTGTTTGCTTGGAGCTTCTAATGGTGGTGTGGAGGAGTGCCATACAGTTATATTTTTTAATTTCAAGAGCGGCTGACATAGCCGATATTTTTAAAAAGCCATCCTTTTACAAAGCTCTTTCCCGCTAGCAATTAAGGGTTAGATTAGTAAGAGTGAACATACCAGTTTCTTCTTGAACTTTATCTCTCAGTCAGAAGGGACATTACAGGAATGGTAGTACATCACATTATATTTATCAGACGCTCTTATCCAGAGCAACATACGATAAAAGAGAAACACAAGTACGTTAATCTGATTTATCTACAAAGTAGTGACAAACCTGGCACCAGACCAGTGAGTAAAGATAGCTAAAGCACTAATGCAAGTTAACTATACCAGCCAAGACCCAAAGCACGAATAATAAATACATACAGACTTCGTCCATAACAAGTCAAATGAAGAAAAATATAAAGCAATAAACAATTTAAATGAACAACAAAAAAAGCACCATAACCTAACTTAGTATGAAAGGCAGGAGTGATACAGGGTGTGGATAGGAATCAAGACACAGTCTGAAGGTGGGTCTTGAGGTGTTTCCAGTATAATAAATGCCCACCTTTAAGGAGATAATACAGCAATTTGGAAACAGACTCTAGGCATGGTCACAACTTTCTATGTGAGACCGCAAACCTATGAAGACATTATTTCTTATTAGTATGCGATCGAGACAGCTGACACATGAATCTACCCTCAGTAAAGGAAGCAGACATTGGCACCGGTCATATATCTCTTTGACTGAGCTTGGCATCTAGATGTAAACTATGCATGGGAAATGATGGATGCTTATTAAATATTTACAAACATGAAATAGATTCTAAATAGCGTTGATGACACAGTAAGCACAGTAAGCAGTAATGAAGTGTCGTGTGTTGAGGGATGGGGCCTGCGTTGTCTGCAGTGTTCAGTTGTGCTCAGGAGCAGAGCACATCACTGAAACCCCGGTGTCCCGTGGAATATTCCAGATGTGCTCCTCGGAGGGAGCTGGGGAACCGAGCCACACACTCTTTTGACAGTTTGGGGGGGGGGGGTGGGGTGGAGAAAAAATGAAATTGTACACCTGTCCGTTTCTTTTTAAAACAGTTGATTTATGCTGCAAGCCTTTAATCAAAAATTGAGGTCAGGTCTGGAGAGTTACCGAATGCCCAACCTTGAATCCTACCTGAGGCTTTGTGTATTCAGGCCCAAATAATCAGACAGAGACGCACCTGGATACTAGCCTGGAACACAGACCAAAAATGCCCATCCCAATTATCAGTGCAACGTGGGTGTGCGATGGCTAATTATGGACAGACTGCACGTAAACCTTATGAGATTACGAGATAGCAGAAACTGAACAACAACAGGATCAAAAAAGAGAGGGAAAATATAGGTAAAAAGTGGAGGATTTGTTGGAAAAGTGCAACAGTAAACAACCTCCTCCTGCATTCAATATATTGAAAAGGACAAGGCTGTTTACTTACCAAGCGAGGTCAGCTTCTTCAATAACAAGAGTAAGAGACTTATTATCCTGTTTAACCCGATTGAAATGCACACTCCTTCCCCCCTCTGCCGGTAGTTATATAGCCGTGAGAAATGGCCCTGCTCTGCAAACAGACAGCCCATCGCAGTCACAGCCACCAGCCCATCCCAGTCACAGCCCCCAGCCCATCCCAGTCACAGCCCCCAGCACGTCCCAGTCACAGCCACCAGCACATCCCAGTCACAGCCCCCAGCACGTCCCAGTCACAGCCACCAGCACATCCCAGTCACAGTTGCCAGCACGTCCCAGTCACAGCCCCCAGGACACCCCAGTTACAGCTACCTTTACTAACTCAGCTCACACTGAACACTGAAAGTCTAATTTGGGTAACTTGCCTCTTATATTTCATGCAACCCTTTTGGATTTCAATAACACATCAATCTAAAATTGCATAATTATACACATAATCTTACATTTTTGCCTCCACAGAACTACATCAGGTGATTTCTTTTACTGGAATTTATTGTAAATATTTATGGTTTTATATTTTACCAATTTCTTAATTCTATTTTTGTTGACACTGTAAACTGTGCGGGATATAAGATTTTAATTTATTATAAACCCTTATAGAAAACTAAGTATTTATGGTATTAATTAACTGCTTTTGTGAAATAAGACAAAAAAGACACCCTCCCTCCACACACACACAAATATACACGCACAGATACAGATGCAGACAGACACACAACCTTACATGCACAAGGTCTCTCTCTCTTGCTCTTTCTCTCTCGCTCTCCCTCTCTCTTCCTCCCTCATCATACCCTGCTAATGATGTATTATTGGCATAAAACTTAGCTGATAAAATGGGACATCAGTGAGGGCAGGGAGCGGGAGAAAGCAGACAGGCAATTTGAGGATGATTAAAACACGCTAAATCAGAGAGCGATCGTGCGTACTCCCCACCCCCGCTGCTTTGCTCTGGTCATGTGACTCTGGTGCAATCGCCCCTCGCTGGTCCCCCATTACTCTGCTCTGGTCGTGTGACTCTGGTCATGTGACTCTGGAGTAATCGCCCCTCACTGGTCCCCCATTACTCTGGTCGTGTGACTCTGGAGTAATCGCCCCTCACTGGTCCCCCATTACTCTGGTCGTGTGACTCTGGAGTAATCGCCCCTCACTGGTCCCCCATTACTCTGGTCGTGTGACTCTGGTCATGTGACTCTGGAGTAATCGCCCCTCGCTGGTCCCCCATTACTCTGCTCTGGTCGTGTGACTCTGGTCATGTGACTCTGGAGTAATCGCCCCTCACTGGTCCCCCATTACTCTGGTCATGTGACTCTGGCATAATCGCCCCTCGCTGGTCCCTCATTACTCTGCTCTGGTCGTGTGACTCTGGAGTAATCGCCCCTCGCTGGTCCCTCATTACTCTGCTCTGGTCATGTGACTCTGGAGTAATCGCCCCTCACTGGTCCCCCATTACTCTGGTCGTGTGACTCTGGTCATGTGACTCTGGAGTAATCGCCCCTCGCTGGTCCCCCATTACTCTGCTCTGGTCGTGTGACTCTGGTCATGTGACTCTGGAGTAATCGCCCCTCACTGGTCCCCCATTACTCTGGTCGTGTGACTCTGGTCATGTGACTCTGGCATAATCGCCCCTCGCTGGTCCCTCATTACTCTGCTCTGGTCGTGTGACTCTGGTCATGTGACTCTGGAGTAATCGCCCCTCACCGGTCCCCCATTACTCAGGCCGGTCAGACGGGACACGCGGAGGACACAACGGTCTCGTTAAATTAACGAGGCTGATTGATTAGTGGTGGGTGGCGTGGCGCGGGGCTGTTTGCGTTGGGCAAAGCGCGGGCGCTGTGGCTCTCGCTCGCTCGGCCCTGCCAGGTGCAACGCCAGTCAGGAAGAACGCAGGCCCTGTGTGTCCACACCAGAGAAAACTAGAGGCTCTGACCCGGGAAACGTGGTAGACGGGTACATGAGGTGAACTCTGAGTCTAAAGCAAGCTTGGGGTGGTTCTCCAAAAAGACAATTAAAATACAAAAGGCACAGCACCAGAGAGGGAACATTGAAAGGTGAGCAATAAGGTGGCTTCTGACAATCCAGCAGAAATTAAACTGCTTCTAACATTGTTAATTAATAAACAGTGTGGCACAGTGGGTAAGGAACTGGGCTTGTAACCGAAAGGTCGCCGGTTCAATTCCCGGGTAAGGACACTGCCGTTGTACCCTTGAGCAAGGTACTTAACCGAAATTGCTTCAGTATATATATCCAGCTGTATAAATAGATACAATGTAAAATGCTATGTAAAAAGTTGTGTAAGTCGCTCTGGATAAGAGCGTCTGCTAAATGCCTGTAATGTAATGTAATGTAAACACATCTGGCAGTTTGTTAAGAAATGCATAAAATCACGACTTTCATTGTGTGTAGGAAATTGGCACTGTTTTCTTTTCATTATGCCACTCCTTCGAAGCTCACTGAATTTAGACGGATCTCACAGTTTGGCAGCGTAGCGAGCCACACTTTCCAATGTGTCCATTTCTGAATGGGGTACTTGAGTTCGGATACACACCTACTCCTCCATATCAGTGCACAATTTACCCTAAACTAATTTCCACCAAAGCCCCCCTGCTCTGCTAATAGAACTCAACCTGAAAACAACTCACTGCCAAACGTGAGAGCACGATAGTGTTCAGACAGATTTCCAGGAATGTTGTGCAGTGTGTGTGTAGAAGAAGCTTTAGCAGCCCTTTCAGCCCGTCTGTTGCACCTTCCGCTTCACGTGTGGAATAAAATGCAAGTACCTGTCAAACTCCCTGAAGCAGCGATGTAGCCTTTTTATGATGATTGATTTTCTCTCATTCTCCCACTCTTCGTTTTGGCGAGCATATTTTATCCACGCCAGAATGGATGAGCCGTGAACAGTCTGGAGCACCACAATAAAATGAAATCCACCACATCTTGTTAATTAGCTGGCGCAGTATGGCTTGAATTTCAGTGGAGCGATCCATCATGTTTTGCCCGTTGACAAAAGTTTATGAGCATTGTGGGCCTGTACGAATGCTGGCAGTGGTATACAAATTATTTCACTTTCACCAAAAAAGCAATAAATTAAAAAAATGGTGTCATGAAACATATCTGCAGGCTTTGCTCTGTAATTACCTTGTTTCCTCTGTTTTCACCTTGTTCACTCTGTATTTACCTTATCTGCTGTATACATGCCTTGTTTGCTGTGACCGTTCTGGTAATCACACGAGTGATGTGTTATGCAAATTAACAATCACTGCTGTCCTATTATTTCACATTGCTAATCTCTGGTAGTAATTAGGACAAGCATGTGACGCATTTATTTTTTCTGAATGGCTCTCTTTAGACACTTATTGTGGAAGTTCTCGAAATGCTGAGCTGTGTGCACTGATGGATTTGAGAGGTGTCAAAAAAAACTGTCTGGAAAATGGCCCTTATGTTTTGCTTTCATCGGGATGGGTTTAATTGCCCAACATGGTGACACATTTAAAGAAGACCTAAGTATAGGCTCTTATTATTGTCCTTCCACTCGTTGGGTTGAGCTGGGTGTGATGCTATCCAGCTGGGCTGCATTTATTTAAGCAGTGGTGCTTGGAGCATGGCTCCTGTGGTTAAGATTGCCAGACGTGCCATTTTTTCTACATTCAAATAATTTGTACAGGTCCGGATTGTGGTCCTGACTGGACAATGTGATGTCCAGTCAATGTAACTGATGTAAGAAATTCAGAGGTAGTTTCTAATGAATACGCATGTCAGTGACTGCCCAGTCCGACAGAACCCCCCTCGTTCGCTATAACGCCTCCTGCTGTGCATGTTGTCGTGTTTTGACTAATTCTAAACCTGGCAACCCTAGCTATGGCCCTAGAATTTATATCAGACGTCATGGTATCGCCAAACTGCTGGGGAATTTGCCAGGGTGACTTGTTTATTTGTTTGGGTGTATGATTAAGCAAAACAAAAATAATAAAGAATTGAAAAATATAAAAAATTATATATTTATATATATATATATATATAGATAGAAAGATAGATAGATAGATAGATAGATAGATAGATAGATAGATAGATAGATAGATAGATATATAGATAGATAGATTATATGGTCTGCATTTAAAAAGGAAGGTTTGGGGATTGCTCTCCTTCAAGAATCACACCTTTATACTGAAGAACATGCTAAATTTCAAAGAGACTGGGTGTGGCAGGTATATAAATTGTACTCTGAATTCACAATTCAAATTTTAAAAAGTCCTGACAATGCACTATTATCTTTATGTGGACGTCACCTTTGATCCTCAGAGAATAAATAAAGCCTCCCCTGATAACCGCTGGTCTTGGTATACCTCAGAGAGTCATTATTACGTCTCGGACTTCAATTCTCCTCTCTGGGATATTTCTCTCCCTGAATTGTCAGACTCAGTTTAAGTCTGAATTCACGTTTTTCTCCTGAGAAGATTTGGGAAACTGTTCATTCTCTGCCAGCTAGCAGAGCGTCTGCCCCTGACGGCCTCTCTCGGGAGTTCAGCAAAGCATTCTGGGCCCAAGCGTAGCCCAACATTCATGCCTGTGTAGAAGACTGTCCCTGGCTAAAGAACACTGCACGTACTGGAAATTATTATTTTAAAACACAAGGATACAGAGAGTGGCTCGTCTTTTCACCCTGCAAGATTATTGAATGTTGATTATAATATATAACAAAACAAATAGCCCTCCTCTCTCAGAACTAATTAAACTGATCAAGCAGGCTTTACTAGACATCAATATCCTTCAGACAAAGCCATGTCAATGTAACAGACCTTGCAAATATTCAATAGACTTCTACTTTGTAAGTTTGATTAGATGCTGAAAGAGCATTTAATAGAATGGAATGGAACTTTTTCTTCTCTGTCTTATGAAAGTTTGTATGGGCCCAGATTGTATTAGGCATTTGCCCCTTCTTCCTTCTACGTTTTATTTTAGAGGTAAAGCCATTATCAGAGCTAATAGAACTAATAGCACCATTATGGGATGGAAGGCTGGTGGCCATAATCATAAGATATTGCTGTATGCTCATGGCATCACCTCCCTTCCACAAAGAAATCATTACCATCTATCATAGATGGGATTTCTCAGTTTGGAAAATTATCAAGGTACAGCATCGATTTTAAGAAAACGATTGCCTGTCCTCTCAACCTTTCACTTTTCAAAACTACATCCCCTCTGTCCTTTTCAACATACTCCAAAATGTTTTATATATCTGGGGATTTTTCAGAACTACAATTTGATGATCTAATTTTTGGGAGAATTATTTTCTGCAGCATAACTAGATTAAAAACAAATTACAAGTCTGGTCTTCTCACCCAGCCCCCTTGATAGGAAGAATGAATATAAATCAGAATGAGCGTCTTCCTCGCCTGAATTACCTCTCTCAGATGCTTCTACATCACCTCTCTTCTTCAGGCTTCTAATTGATAAACAAATCTATTGGTCTTGCCATATGATGCAATAAGAAGCCGTGAATAAGGTTAGCAATTTTACCAAAACCTGACTCTAGTGGCAGTCTGGCTTTGTCCAACTGTATACTTTTTTTTATGAGGCATTATTAGTCCAAATTCAGAACGTGATGAGTGAAATCAGAAGGATCTTTTTGAATCCAAATAGAGACCCAGTGCTGTGAAACTTCAATATCAATTATATTTCTCAAAGACAGAAAAGGTAAGTGTAATCACCAGAACACACATGGCATATAACTATTTTGGCCTAGATGGTTTATAGTTTAAATTAGGTTCTGATCTTTTTCACTCTCCTATAGCCTCCAATTATGATTTTCACTGCATTTGGGTGTTCCCAAGTCTGATTCTTATTCAGTATTGACCCAGACAGGGAGAATTCATTTATGACCATCTGCTACTTCATTATTTTAGTTCATTATTACGCTCTAAGCATGTACCTCCACATTTGCAATGATCATCAAGGCAGAATCAAGTATTTTATTGAATTATTGAATTTTAATGCCACTGGATAAGAGCCCACTGTATTGCACGAGAGTTAAATTTCTACCACAATCTCCTTTGGGCATACAGAGTGATCTGTGTTGCTATGAATTATTGTGAGTCACCTTGAGCAGTTCCTGATAATATTCACAGCAATGGGACATGACACAAAATGTGTATATTGTATGCTTGCCTGGAATATGTGTGGGTGTAAAGTTATATATAACTACATATATATATAACTTCACCTGTCATTGGTAGTTCACTGCTGCTCCACCCGATACAGAGTTGCTGAAGTCCCTCTTTGCCATCACTAGTCATCATTTCCATTATGAGAGGAGGTGTGAGAGGTGAAGAGAGGAAAAGAGAGAAAGAAAGGAAAGTATTAGACAGCGAAGAAGAGCACAGATGACAGGAGAGAAAGGAAAAACAAGGTCAACTGAGACAGAGACAAACGACTACTTTCATATGAAGAGAAGGAGAGACAAAAAAGAGAAAGAAAAGTCAAAAAGTGAGTTAGAGAGCAAAAAGAGGGAATGAAAGCACAATTCATTTCTCAAACCTGACCGCAGCACTGCTGCCCCTGTGTCAATGTGCACATGGACGGAGTGTGGCGCAGTGGGTAAGGAACTGCGCTTGTAACCGAAAGGTCGCAGGTTCGAATCCCGGGTAAGGACACTGCCGTTGTACCCTTGAGCAAGGTACTTAACCTGCATTGCTTCAGTATATATCCAGCTGTATAAATGGATACAATGTAAAGTGCTAAGTAAAAGTTGTGTAAGTCGCTCTGGATAAGAGCGTCTGCTAAATGCCTATAATGTAATGTAATGTAATGTAACATGGGACCGCCCAGCAGAGACCGCAGCTCCCCAGCGCAGGTCTCACCAGCCCCCCTGCGACTGGCAGTTTGGCAGAGAACACCACAGCTCACACAGCCAGGACAACAGGTGCAAGATGAGAAGCAAATGAGATGAGTCTTAGACGGAGGTCTGGCGTGTGTGCATTTGGGATTGGGACATGGGGGGAAAGAAGGAACAGAACAGAAGTGATTTCATTTAATAACGCCTTTTGGTAATGAGAGTCCCGCCATTTTTCATTCGTTAACAGCAGCCTTTTGTCTACGCTCATTTCTGCTCTGTCCTAAGAATTACACTGATGCCATTTTTTTATTGTTTTGCAGCATCCACACACTTAAGCGCAAAGGCTCCTTCAGCGCAAAGTCGGTCAGAGAAGACCCTCTTTAAGAATCAAAAGGGGGACATGAAAGAAGAAAAGAAACGTGACGGGTGGCAGGGGAATGGTTTGAATGCATCGCGAGAGAGAATGGGAGCAGGAGAACGCACTCCTCTGGCAGAGGAGAACCTGCCGCTCCCCCACAGCGTACGGCAACAAAGGGAAGACTCATCAGGAGCAAAGCCTCATGTGCCGGAGCGAAGGCTCGTGCGAAACTAAGACTCGTGCTGAACTAAGACTCGTGCGGAACTAAGACTCGTGCGGAACTAAGACTTGTGCGGAACTAAGACTTGTGCGGAACTAAGACTGGTGCGAAACTAAGACTTGTGCGGAACTAAGACTCATGCGGAACTAAGACTCATAGTGTGGAGCAAAGACCGAAGACTTGTGCACTGAAGTAAAGACTCGTGTGGAAGCTTTTCGGGCTCAGAGCCAGTTGGGTACTTTGAGAATGGCACAATTTCTTATGCTCCTTTCTCCTCTTCAAATGCAATGTGCCAAATGTTTGGATAAATAAATAAAAATATATAAATAATGCGCCCCTTTGGGAAAGCAAAATTGCATATTTCTGAGAGAGTCTGTTGGGTCACATACACAGCATGCCTAATTTCACCTATGGTAATTAGGTCTCACGGCCAGACTGAGTAATCTGCTCACAAATCGTCCTGTACCTAAAATTATTCTACCCTGCTCCACTGTTCCAAATGGGGCTTTCACGATTATGAAATCTGGGTTAACGGATAATCACCACAGTGAACAGTATTATCATAAAGAGGGGCGGGTGGGGGTTTAAAACAAGTCCTAAGCAATTACTGCTGCAGCCAATTCTGACCACAGTCTTCTTGTTATTGTTTTCTATGCAAAAGCATATAGAACCAGTGGGCAGACCTCCCACCCTCTTTGCCTTTTTGGAGCCATTTTGTTGGCAAAGATCCTACTAACTGCACGACATGTAAAACTGTCACTATCACCCTCAGTATTATTCATAAGGTTACTGCTTTAGCATACACTTGCACCGCCTCTTAAAGAAACAGCCTTTTATTGAATTTTTAATAAAGCAACACAGCAACATAACAAAAAACATGAATAGTCTCCTTTCAGTTCTGGAAGCATTAGCTCGCTCTGAGGACCGTCACTCGCTCCCCATTCCCTGAACCCTCCTCTAGCGGGGGGGGGGGCGGTTAGCCATGGCAGAAGCTACAACTAAAGCAGCCGGTTAGCCAAGGCAGAGGCTACAACTGAAGCAGCCGGTTAGCCAAGGCAGAGGCTACAATTCAACCAGCCGGTTAGCCAAGGCAGAGGCTACAACTGAAGCAGCCGGTTAGCCAAGACAGAGGCTACAACTGAAGCAGCTGGTTAGCCAAGACAGAAGCTACAACTGAAGCAGCCGGTTAGCCAAGGCAGAGGCTACAACTGAAGCAGCCGGTTAGCCAAGGCAGAGGCTACAATTCAACCAGCCGGTTAGCCAAGGCAGAGGCTACAAGTGAAGCAGCCGGTTAGCCAAGGCAGAGGCTACAACTGAAGCAGCCGGTTAGCCAAGGCAGAGGTTACAATTCAACCAGCCGGTTAGCCAAGGCAGAGGCTACAACTGAAGCAGCTGGTTAGCCAAGACAGAAGCTACAACTGAAGCAGCCGGTTAGCCAAGGCAGAGGCTACAACTGAAGCAGCCGGTTAGCCAAGGCAGAGGCTACAAGTGAAGCAGGCGGCATTACAGCTGAGGTTCGCTGTATAACTGAAAATACACACACCACTGCTTTGTATAGGCAACACTTATGTAAAACAAAACTGAAAAAATGGCATAAACATTTCGAAAAACCCCATCGTCACAAAGATGGAATTCCGTTAAAGTAATGACAGCCCAAGTTTCAGCATGCTTCATGTTCTCTTTTGCATGCATGTGCACAGATACTGTAATAAGAATGTGAGACTTTTCTCATGGGGTGGCACGGTGGCGCAGGGGGTAGCACTGTCGCCTCACAGCAAGAATGTTGTGGGTTCGAACCTCGGCCTGGGGCCTTTCTGTGTGGAGTTTGCATGTTCTCCCCGTATCTGTGTGGGTTTCCTCCGGGTACTCCGGTTTCCTCCCACATTCCAAAGACATGCAGGTAGGCTAATTGGAGACCCTAGATTGCCGATAGGTGTGAGTGTGTGAGTGAATGGTGTGTGTGCCCTGCGATAGATTGGCGGCGTGTCCAGGATGTATTCCTGCCTCTCGCCCCTTGGCTGCTGGAATAGGCTTCAGCACCCCCCGCGACCCTGCTCAGGATAAGCGGGTATAGATAATGGATGGATGGACTTTTCTCACCTGAGACTGATTTACTGAGCTGAGCCAGAACAAACTATGAGGTTAAAAGGCAAGAAGGTAATCCCTAATATCAAGCATAATTTTGTCCCAAATATGGTTTGTTTCACATTGTGCCTCTTACTTTTACTCATACTGTATAAATGTCCAGAGCTACACTGGTTAGAATGCAAATGATCAATGTGTTTGCAGTTCTGATGATGGATATATGACATCAGATTTAAATCAGTTCTGGACTACGTTTCCCAGTAGGTCTTGTGGCACCCAATCTGTTCACCCGATTTATTTTGCTTTAAAGGGTCTTGGTGCGAGCCACCAAAAGCTATATAAACTGAGATGATGACATGGAATAACTTTGACCCTGAAAGGCCACCATACCCTGCTTTAATGTCAAGCCTTTCCCGCTGTGTTTCACAGCTGTACTCCTCCTCTACCTACAATCGCCAATTCTCTGCGCAGACGCAGGATGGACATGATAGAAGAAAGGCTTAAACTCTTAACCCAGAGTCCACACATCCTCCACAAGGATTCCAAAGGTCAAAAGACGACTGCACTGAAGATATAAAAACATGCTTCTTCAGTCCCTGAAACTGGTGGCCTCAGTGGAAGAGCATGAAAGCAGAAAGGTTAAAGCTGATTCTGAGACCGTGGACTTCCTCATATGTGGAAGCGTATGGGAAGGTAATCACTGATTTCCTGTCTGAAAAGCTGCTCAGCTGTTCACCTAATATCTTACAATTACCTGTCCTTATATTCCATATATTCCATGTATATTATGCACATTATAATCGGTTCTTGCTAGTTGTTTAGTGCTCAGTATAAGATACCGCAAAATGACACATCGGTTAACTGTGGGGGACTGTGGGGATGACTGCATGGATCTGTGCTCCTTGGACAAACCACTTCTGTCACTTAAAAGAGTGTCAAACCCAGAAGGCAAAATGTGGGCCTCACCTGAGACAGGACCCAGATCCATTACTGTGCACACAGTTAAGGGCACTCAACTGTCAGATTCGAACCCTGGACCCACAGCTGCTCCACCTTCTGTGCTGCCTCGGAGCCCTGGACTCAAAATGAAACCTAAGGAATTAAGTAAATCACTGAATACTCAACATCGGCCAGAGGAACAGCAGTTCCAGAACAGAGAAGGCAGAACCATGCTACTTGGCAAGCAAGGTCACCCAGACACTACCATTGATTTGTGTTTCCTTTTTAATTTCACTTTTATATTACTTTCGGATGAATTATTATTTTATGTTTTTTTTTTTAAATCAGCATTGTACTACACATACAAAGTGGTCCATGTCTGGGCAGCAGCGAGGGTTGGAGATCAAGGAGATCTACAAAGGGACCTTGAGACTTTGGACAAGGCAGCAGGAAGTTTAATACACATGGACTGACTCTCTGTGCAGCCTGACACATTAGCCTGGAGCGAATGGCTTCAGCGAGCACAGCTGTATAATTGGCCGATGCATTATATGCCAACCGCTCCGGGTAGCGCTGTCTGCAACGCAAGTAAATAATGCAAATTGTTTTCCTAATGAAATTCTGTAAATAATAAATAAATAAATATGTGCATCAATAAATAAATTATTTTCAATTTGTTAGAATGACGGTTGGCACTGTTGAAAAGGATTTGCCCAAACAAGAACCCCCGAGACAAATTGTCTGGGAACGGTTTATGGATTAATTGGGCCTGATTCAACACGCTCCCAGAAAAACGCCCGTCCGTTGTTTTGCTGTTTTCCGGGACCTCCACACCCTAACTGGAGGATCCGGGTAAAGACAGTCGGATTTGCACTCTGCTCAAAAGGTTACAGGATGGATCCGTTTAACTGATGAGCTATAAATAGCATCTCCCTTCAGGACGGAGACGCTTGCTTCTGCAGAGCGTCTTCACAGCGGAGCTGCAAAGCTCTGGTGCTGATGCGCTTCGGCTCCTGGCACACAGTTATACAGAGCTGCAAACATACAAACCATAAAACATCATCCTGATCAACGTATGACCCGCAAAGTTCTGGGATAGAATTGCAAATGTGACACTACTGATGCACCCTTGATCTGGATAATTTAGCCGCTGATTCTTAAGGATTCGCCTTTTCAAATGGATTACAAACTGTTTGTAATATTCAGTGGACAAGTATTGTGGATATCAGCATTGTCTAAATATATGCACTGTTTATCTTCCTCCCTGAAATGGCCAAGATGCTCATGTTTGTATTCTTGTTCTTGTATTTTAGATTCTCGCTCTTTTGAGGTTTTCTTGTGTGCGGAACACGCATTTTGAACAGCGGCCCTATGCTGCCCTCTGCGGGTCTGTTTAGCTCACTGAAACAGGAACAGGCAGACAGTCAATCAAGCTGCTCAGACACAAGGAAAAAGATGTTGCCATTTTGCAGTCATTAACCAGGTTTTCCTGGTTAAATAAATAATAAATATACATTTCTAAATAAATTCACAGGGCGTGCACACACACAAAGGCAATAAAGAATATAGAGAAATATGTTCACTAAACATTGGAGCAAGCGATAATAGACTCCAATCTCACGGATTCATGTGAAGGCACTCGGTCAGCCAGAGGCGGGTTGGTCTCGGCTGCGCCGGCTGGTGGAGAGAGCACACTCTCACCAGTTCGGGGCCGAGATTGGGAGCTAACACCGAGAGCGAGTTTCTTTATTTGAGTTGCGGTTGATTCTGCTACAGAACCGCGAACTGAAATAGTTTTCGCTCTGTTTTACTTTCTCCCGTCTTTGTTATTTTAGCTTTCTGTTTTAGTTTATTGTTTTTGTCCGGAACCTGTGAGGGGGAAGGGTGAAGTTGTCCGTTTATTTTATTTCATGTTTGTGTGGGTGCTCTCTCTCTCTCTCTGCGTGTGACACACTTGAGTCCAAACACGTACCACGTAGACAATCCGTGGTTTAAAAGTATTGAGATGTTCTATTGCAATAATTCTGCCAAATGCTTGTAGGAAAAATTATTGTATGTTGCTCCGTTCATGCACATCTTCGAAAAGATGCAAGATGAATTTGGGCAGATGCAAGAGAAAATGAATCACGTGAACACACTTGGACGGACATAACAAGCCTTTATACATCAGCTTTAAAAGATCTTGTTCACTTCTCCAAAAAAATGGGGGAAAAAAAGTCCAACCACTCTACACGCATTCATTCATAACTACTCTACACTGAGTAAAGGCTGTTTCCCGAGGTGACGTAGAAGGCTAACATTCTAACGAATTTTAAATTTACTGAAGCAGTTCGGGTTAAGCGCCTTACCCAAGCATACGACAGCATGCCGAACCTGCGAATCCAACCGGCAACCAGAGTTACCAGCCGAGTTCCCGAACTGTTATACAACACCACTTAATTATAGTCTCAGTTGCTCATCAGAGAACGGCATTAGGTTTCCTTAAAATAGGATTGCACACTCACTGATAACTATCTCCTCCCGTCATCCAAATTCACAAAAATACACTTTGGTGTCTCTCCCTTATATATCTCGGTGTCTCTCCCTTATATATTTCAGTGTCTCTCCCTTAAACTTAGGTAGCCTAATTACGGCTAACGCTGAGGTGCAGCGCGGATCTTGGCTAATGCTTCAACGGGACACCTTCCGATTAGTCACGTTCTGGCCAAGAAGCGATGAAAACGGTTCAAAAACATTATACAAATACAGTAGGACTAGGGTAGTAAACTCCAGTTTTAGACCGGTGCATACACACACACGTCTGCTCTTCACAGGGGCGTCACCCAGGGCCCGGATGGGGGGAGGCCCCTCGAAAAGCCTGGAACGATGCGTGAGAGACATGGATCAAGAGAGGAAGGGGGCCCACAGAGACTGCTTATGTATAGGGACCAGAATTTTGTGCTACACCCCTGGCTCTTCAGTTGACTAGGAAAGTCTTTTTGTTGAGCTCATAATGAGTTAGTTCAGTTGTACTGATAAAGTAATCAGGGTTGGTGTCAATTCAATTTCAGTTTAAATATGATTTAAGAAACCGAACTTCTACTCATGAATAGAAATAAGCTCGTGATATTTCACTAAACAAATTAAAATTTTAATCCTGAACTGACTAAATTGAAATGGTACTGACCTCTGCCCTGAATATAGGCTATACAGTACATACTGTATAACATGAAATCTTTTGCCATCAGTAATGGCCAGCGTCGAAACTCATTGCTATTTTTGAGTGTCTCTGGGGAAATCCAAGCATATGGCGCAAATGCACTCAGATAAGAGAGAACTGATGCAATTCAAACAGGTCAACACAAGTGCAGGTACACTTACGTTTCTTTCCCCTTAATACCTCAAACCCCCCCCCCCCCAAACTCCCACCCCATCAGGGTACACAACCTCACGAGACACCTGAAGAGAGCAAGAGGGCAGGTATACTGTTCAAGGGCAAGCTTTTCTTTACTGCAAAAGCCTAGATAAACCACCATAGCAGTGTTTAAAAAAAAAAACAAAGTTAAACCTTCACTCTACCAGGGCAAGGGACACATTTACTGTTAATGGATTTCCGCTATCTACCCAATTGCCTGGGGGAGACGGTGACTAACACAATGAGCTATCCCACGCCTGAGGAATCACTTTGTGCTTATCAGTCGTGAGTAGTCCCCTCTTCATCGGAGATGGGGCGGAGGGAGGGTTTGAGTTCCCGCAGCCCTTTACACGCCCTTGCGGGTACACACTGAGCATCCATACCATTAGCATGATAAGGGCCTATTGTTGCACGCCACAAGTTCGTTCTCCTGCGAGATCCAATCATATGATATCCCCTGGAAATGGTTTACTCCCCCCAAAGGTTACATTTTTTGTGTTGTTCCGCACAGGTTGCTCCCACATTCCTGTCAAACAGAAATGGTCTGCAGTCGCAGCCACGTTCATGCACAAGCCCCACTGCCGATTCAGCAGAGTGCGCATTCTCCTCTGAAACGTAGTTGCCACCTGCTTCTTTTCACTCCACAGAGCACAGCTGAGCTCGCCTAGAGTGGAATGAGAACCCTTTCATCAGTGGCCTCCATTCAACAAGTTGCTAGATAACAATGAATGTGGACTCCTAACCAATAGAACCCTCCCATATCCTTGGTGATGCAATCTCCAACTGCACATCACCCTATGGAGCTACCGGCCACAGTCAGCACTCTGGCCTGCAATTTTAAAATGATTATTCTCGTTACGGTCACAGTGTAATTCACTGTTTTTCAGTACCGTGGAGTGTGTCTGTTCTGATGATCATTTTCTCATTTGTGTGTGAAAGGTATGCGTGGGGGCTGGTGGTATTTGCATCGGTGACAATAGAATTTAAATTCACCGTGGTGATTGAGTAATACGAGTTAAGGGTGACGCCAGCTCTCCGGTGAGCACGCTGCTCAGGGAGAAGACGGGTGAAGTAAGGAAAGGGCCGTAAGTCCGGGTCTGGATTGACAGTGTGCACGCCCCCGTGGGTCGGGTGCTGATGCACACACGGCCGTCTCCAAGCACTGGGAGTTCAGCTCTCACAGAACCTTGCTTTTATCAGCAGCTGCTGTAGCCAATAAAGACACATCTCCATGTATCTGAACTGTGGGAGGGAACCCGAGTACCCGGAAGACACCCACATGGACCCATATAAAGTCAGTACGGGAAACGCTGATTCTACTTCATTACATCTGTATTACTTCTTTATTACATAATTATTGCATCTTTTTTATCGGTAAAATTGCAGAGCCATTTAGAATCAAGTTTTTGCATGCTTTTTCTGATTATATTTGGTGAATGTTACCCAGCATGCACGGGGTCTCCAGGACAAAGTTTCATAAGCCCCAACACAGAGAGTACAATGGTGATAACAGCACACATGCAACAGAACCCAAACCCATCTCTGTTTTGCATTTGTAAACATATTATTTGACCCTGACAACTGCAATATTTGCAATTCCAAACTTCCTGTTTCAGAGCCAGATATCAGGTGCGATGCTTGACCTTCTTTCTTATTGGGGTCAATATGGAGAAGTGGTGGAGTTGCAGTTCCATCTCGAAGAAGATCGCAGATGACTTTTATTCTTATATAAATATAAACACAAGCACATGCACACACACACATGCATACACACACACACACTGGCAAGCACACACATGCGCGCACACACACACACACACACACACACACACACACACAAACGCATAACCACATGCACACACTCACACCCAAACGTAAGTCCTCCCCGGACTTTCAGTTTGAGGGACAAGCTAGTTTTACCTTTTATGACTATCAGATCTCTCTCTCTCTCTCTGAGCTGAGCTGAGCTGAGAGGACATGTCGAGGGCTGTCTTTCTCTGTCTTTCTTCCTTTTATATTCCTTTTCCTTTTATCTAATCCTGTCCACAGTAGGTTTGTTTAGTTAATGAGTATTGGTGATACAGCTGATTAAACTGGTGTTAGGGTGGTGGGATTTAGGGTTTGGGGTTTAGAGGTTTTGGTTGCAGGGTGGGAAGGGAGGGGTAGGCCCGGGATGGCATCTCAGTCGGAGGGGGGAGTTATTTTTTTCTACTGCTGCTCCCAATTTCAGAATGTGGCCATTGATGCAGCCTCTCCTATAATTTTGGGAGTGCAGAGAAGGAAGTGCTCTCCTCCAAAGAACATAATGTCATCTCCCGCTTCTCACCACACCATGGTTCCCTTTCTCCAGTTTCAAAGCTTTTATTATGGACTATAGTCAGCCAGAGCCCAAAAGAATATATCAAGATCCATTTTGAGGATAACTGAACTGTAACGTTCAGCTTTCAAAAAACATTTAGCTGCTTAACGGTAAACTGTATTATCAACCCGGTCACATGCCGACAACAGATTGACATCATGAGAGATAAAAAAAAACAATGCCTGTGGAGAAAATGGAAATACCCATATCTATTTAAACTCATAATGGCATTACTGCCTGTTACCATATGGAGATTAGTCCATTTTAATCCATGCAGGAAAACATCTATTGATGAATGGAGGTGAAAATGAATTGAGTGATATCACTAGTGACAAGCTGTCATGCGGCAGAGAGTTACGCCAAGTCGATGGAGTTTCCTGTTTGCGGCCGACATCTGCCGTCTGTCTCATCGTTATGCAAGGGCAGTATTTCAAACGTGTGCAGTATTTGAAGTATATGTTTGCATGTTTATATTTAATATTTCATATACATAATACATTTTACTGTGTTTATGCCCATCTATGAGGTCATGAGTTAATGTGGAGGGAAAGAAACCAGGTTGTCACGGAGATTGGTGGGCAGTGGGTTGCATTTACTCCTGCCTGAAGGTAAAATTGGAGCCAAACCGAAACAAAAGACGGTCAGGTCAGCATCCGCAGGAAGGCTCTGGGGGCTGTGCCTCTTAACACTTCCCTTGAAGGTTGTGGTCAATGAGGCCGGTCATTCTGTAAGCACTGCTGACATTGACGGTTCACAGTCAGGTCAGGACGTGGGAAGGCGAGAGAAAAAAGTGGGCTGTACTGGAAGCTCGCAGATGTGACCCCTCTCTGGCTGTCCCACTGGGGAGCGACCACACTCATGCTGTACTGTAAGGGTGGAGCCGAATATAAACACCATATTCGGCGACACTCGGCTAATACCTCAGAGGTATCCAGGCTTGGTCGCTGAGCTTCTGCGTAGCTGAATGGGCTAAATCCTCAAGTCTGTGTGTCATGATTGGGGATTCTCATTTCATTGAGGGGGTTCCCTTCCTTGGCTGAGCACTGGGTTGGTGCGGTGTGTGGAGAGCACTGCCTTGGTAGCTGGTGGGCACAGTGGGTTTGGAATTAGCAAATAAATCAGAGCGATCCTTTCTTATCCTACTTATTAGGGAATTATTTTGGCTAGTTTCCATGACATAAAACAACCGTGATCATGAGAACAGACACACTCCACGGTACTGAAAAACGGTGAATTACACTGTGACCATAACCAGCATAATCATCTAAAAATGCAGGCCAGAGTGCTGACTGCGGCCGGTAGCTCCGTAGGGTGATGTGCGGTTGGAGATTGCATCGCCAAGGATATGAAAGGGTTCTATTGGTTAGGAGTCCACATTCATTGTTATCTAGCGACTTGCGTTGAATGGAGGCCATGATGAAAGGGTTCTGACTCCACTCTAGGCGAGCTCAGCTGTGCTCTGTGGAGTGAAAAGAAGCAGGTGGCAACACCACGTTTCAGAGGAGAATGTGCACTCTGCTGAATCGGCAGTGGGGCTTGTGCATGAACGTGGCTGCGACTGCAGACCATTTCTGTTTGACAGGGATGTGGGAGCAACCTGTGCGGAACACAAAAAAAATGTACCCTTTGGGGGAAATTTAAAAGTGAGAATAGATAAGATGGCCGACCCAGCAGCGCTTCATAGATAAAACCACAGCAGTGCTGATAGCGTCTCACAGACAGAGAGAGCCAGCCACCTTTCTCATAAAGAAGACAGTGATGTGTACCAAATCTATGTGCTGCTATTCTCCACTGTCAAGTGTTCCTATTTGTCACAACTGTTACCTAGTTCTCTTTCCCGAATTCTCATATAAGGTCAGTGATTTAGCTAAGTGAAACAGTCCTACCTACAGCTAAGCGTATCAAAATGCCTTATAAACCTTAGAAACATTAAATAAGTGCTAAATAAGTGCAATAGTATACTTTCTTCTGCAGTGTTAAACAATAACAAGTCTTCTTTCTGAACAGAATTTCTTAAACATAACTATTTAATTCATGCATTTCATTCAAGATATGCTTCTCATACACCCAAAGCACTGCATGCACGCACTTCTTTAAACATTGTGTGGTCATTAAAACATATATGAATTGGTGTAAAACAGCTGAAATTATTCAGAAAGATTATATACTATAAGAGATTGCCATTTCACACTATGATGTGACACATATGCTTTGAATGACCACATTCTCTTCACATGCTAAGATGAAAAACACAGGGCCAAGTTACTCCAAATAATTTTGAAAATATTGGGTAACAGCATTGCTTTGGAATACAGCATGTTCCATTTGTGTTAGCCAATATTGTTGGCTATCTTAGCTATCTTAAAAACTTGGCATAATTTTGATATCAGTACCTTTAATGGCAGGTGTAGATTTTGCAAGTATTTGCAAGCCGCTCAGTGTTAAAAGTGAACAAACATGCAAGAACAGAAAAATCCTGCTGAAAATTTAAACCTAAGCTGGTCAAGATGGTTTGAGCCGTGTTTTTGACACTTGTCGACCAGCTGTTCACCAGCTGACCAGCCAATACAGTCAGCCAGTTCACCAGTTTGACCACCAGTTTACTCTACCAGCTTAACCAGCTTTGTCCAGCTAGAGACCAGCTTTGACCAGCCATAGATCAGCTATGATCAGCTAGAAGTGTCGAAAACACAGTTTAAACCATCTTAAATCAGCTTTGAATCCCAGCTGGTCTTAGCTGGAATTTTCAGCGGGGAAGGTCCGCAGGTTTAAAACGTCTGCCCCAATGAACGATCTTCAAAAGGAAGAGCATGGTGTCTATGGTGGCGAGGCACATAGCGGGGTAGCTGTTTCTAAACAGCCTGTGCTGAATTTCAGGAAGAGCGTAATTGCTCACGGACTGCTCGCTTGAAAACCCAGAGGCGTTACGACACAGCCAATGCTGGCAGGTCTCTCCCTGGTCCCCGTGGGCTACCGGTACATTTTGTGATTTTTCCGCTTGTGAGGACGGACGCCGGTGCACACACGGCAAAGCGCTGCCCGGCTCTGTGAAACTGCAGTGCAGTTCCGCGATGACCCATTTTATTAAAGTCAATACAGTAGTTTCCCAGCCGTCGGAAATTCCACGGTACCGACTTCAGAATGGAGCCAATTTAATGCAACGCTTTCCCCACCCCCACCTCAACACTTTACCCACCCCACCTCAACACTTTACCCACCCCACCTCAACACTTTACCCACCCCACCTCAACACTTTACCCACCCCACCTCAACGCTTTACTCACCCCACCTCAACGCTTTACCCACCCCACCTCAACGTTTCACCCACCCCCACCTCAACACTTTACTCACCCCACCTCAACGCTTTACCCACCCCACCTCAACGCTTCACCCACCCCCACCTCAACACTTTACCCACCCCACCTCAACACTTTACCCACCCCCACCTCAACACTTTACCCATCCCCACCTCGACGCTTTACCCACCCCACCTCAACACTTTACCCACCCCCACCTCAACGCTTTACCCACACCCACCTCAACGCTTTACCCACCCCACCTCAACACTTTACCCACCCCCACCTCAACGCTTTACCCACCCCCACCTCAACGCTTTACCCACCCCCACCTCAACACTTTACCCATCCCCACCTCAACGCTTTACCCACCCCCCACCTCAACACTTTACCCACCCCACCTCAACACTTTACCCACCCCACCTCAACGCTTTACCCACCCCCACCTCAACGCTTTACCCACCCCCACCTCAACACTTTACCCATCCCACCTCAACACTTTACCCACCCCACCTCAACGCTTTACTCACCCCACCTCAACGCTTTACCCACCCCACCTCAACGTTTCACCCACCCCCACCTCAACACTTTACTCACCCCACCTCAACGCTTTACCCACCCCACCTCAACGCTTCACCCACCCCCACCTCAACACTTTACCCACCCCACCTCAACACTTTACCCACCCCCACCTCAACACTTTACCCATCCCCACCTCGACGCTTTACCCACCCCACCTCAACACTTTACCCACCCCCACCTCAACGCTTTACCCACACCCACCTCAACGCTTTACCCACCCCACCTCAACACTTTACCCACCCCCACCTCAACGCTTTACCCACCCCCACCTCAACGCTTTACCCACCCCCACCTCAACACTTTACCCATCCCCACCTCAACGCTTTACCCACCCCCACCTTAACACTTTACCCACCGCACCTCAACACTTTACCCACCGCACCCCAACGCTTTACCCACCCCACCTCAATGCTTTACCCATCCCACCTCAACACTTTACCCACCCCCACCTCAATGCTTTACCCACCCCATCTCAACACTTTACCCACCCCCACCTCAACACTTTACCCACCCCACCTCAACACTTTACCCACCCCCACCTCAACACTTTACCCACCCCCACCTCAACGCTTTACCCACCCCCACCTCAACACTTTACCCACCCCCACCTCAACGCTTTACCCACCCCCACCTCAACGCTATACCCACCCCACCTCAACACTTTACCCACCTCACCTCAACGTTTTACCCACCCCCACCTCAACACTTTACCCACCCCCACCTAAACACTTTACCCACACCCACCTCAACACTTTACCCACCCCCACCTCAACACTTTACCCACCCCCACCTCAACGCTTTACCCACCCCCACCTCAACACTTTACCCACCCCACCTCAACACTTTACCCACCCCACCTCAACGCTTTACCCACCCCACCTCAACACTTTACCCACCCCACCTCAACGCTTTACTCACCCCACCTCAACGCTTTACCCACCCCACCTCAACGTTTCACCCACCCCCACCTCAACACTTTACTCACCCCACCTCAACGCTTTACCCACCCCACCTCAACGCTTCACCCACCCCCACCTCAACACTTTACCCACCCCACCTCAACACTTTACCCACCCCCACCTCAACACTTTACCCATCCCCACCTCGACGCTTTACCCACCCCACCTCAACACTTTACCCACCCCCACCTCAACGCTTTACCCACACCCACCTCAACGCTTTACCCACCCCACCTCAACACTTTACCCACCCCCACCTCAACGCTTTACCCACCCCCACCTCAACGCTTTACCCACCCCCACCTCAACACTTTACCCATCCCCACCTCAACGCTTTACCCACCCCCACCTCAACACTTTACCCACCCCACCTCAACACTTTACCCACCCCACCTCAACGCTTTACCCACCCCCACCTCAACGCTTTACCCACCCCCCACCTCAACACTTTACCCATCCCACCTCAACACTTTACCCACCCCACCTCAACGCTTTACTCACCCCACCTCAACGCTTTACCCACCCCACCTCAACGTTTCACCCACCCCCACCTCAACACTTTACTCACCCCACCTCAACGCTTTACCCACCCCACCTCAACGCTTCACCCACCCCCACCTCAACACTTTACCCACCCCACCTCAACACTTTACCCACCCCCACCTCAACACTTTACCCATCCCCACCTCGACGCTTTACCCACCCCACCTCAACACTTTACCCACCCCCACCTCAACGCTTTACCCACACCCACCTCAACGCTTTACCCACCCCACCTCAACACTTTACCCACCCCCACCTCAACGCTTTACCCACCCCCACCTCAACGCTTTACCCACCCCCACCTCAACACTTTACCCATCCCCACCTCAACGCTTTACCCACCCCCACCTTAACACTTTACCCACCGCACCTCAACACTTTACCCACCGCACCCCAACGCTTTACCCACCCCACCTCAATGCTTTACCCATCCCACCTCAACACTTTACCCACCCCCACCTCAATGCTTTACCCACCCCACCTCAACACTTTACCCACCCCCACCTCAACACTTTACCCACCCCACCTCAACACTTTACCCACCCCCACCTCAACACTTTACCCACCCCCACCTCAACGCTTTACCCACCCCCACCTCAACACTTTACCCACCCCCACCTCAACGCTTTACCCACCCCCACCTCAACGCTTTACCCACCCCACCTCAACACTTTACCCACCTCACCTCAACGTTTTACCCACCCCCACCTCAACACTTTACCCACCCCCACCTAAACACTTTACCCACACCCACCTCAACACTTTACCCACCCCCACCTCAACACTTTACCCACCCCCACCTCAACGCTTTACCCACCCCCACCTCAACACTTTACCCACCCCCACCTCAATGCTTTACCCACCCCCACCTCAACGCTTTACCCACCCCACCTCAACACTTTACCCACCTCACCTCAACGTTTTACCCACCCCACCTCAACACTTTACCCACCCTCACCTAAACACTTTACCCACACCCACCTCAACACTTTACCCACCCCCACCTCAACACTTTACCCACCCCACCTCAACACTTTACCCACCCCACCTCAACACTTTACCCACACCCACCTCAACACTTTACCCACCCCCACCTCAACACTTTACCCACACCCACCTCAACACTTTACCCACCCCACCTCAACACTTTACCCACCCCCACCTCAACACTTTGCCCACCCCACCTCAACACTTTACCCACCCCCCATGTTTTTGTAAACATAACTTTGGGTCTCTCAGCACTATGAAGTAAGCCTAGCGCTGGGTCCACAGCGGTGGAGTGATCCAGAGGCTGGAGATGCTGAATTAAATTTTCCCAGGGGCACACTGCCAATTTGACATTCAACAGCGAGATTTTCAACCAAGATCTGAAGTTGACTCTGTAAACATGAACCGATCTGCCCTGTAGTGCATGCGTTATTGCGCGACTCTCTGCACAGCACCACAGTCACATGCTGTTGTCAAGACGGGGTGTAGATGTGAGCAGCAAGGCCTGGGCAGAACAGATTCTCACCAGAACGCTGAAGTATAATGGTTGGCAAACTCAGAGTCAGAGGTTACCGGTTCAAATTTTAAGTGGGACATTGGTACTATAAGCCTGGGTCAAGAGAGCAGAATAGCAGTCATACTAATTGTGTTTTTAAACGTCTGTGTAATATGCTCTGGTTAAGAGTACCACAAGAGACCTGACCAAGAGCTCCTAGCACACATCTAAACTGGTTTATATTGTACCCAGCAGCACTTGAAAACTTCACAGTAAAGTAATACACAAACAAGCCCCAGCACACGGACATGACTAAAGCCATACTGGTAATCAAAATTTTAAATGATTACTCAACTTAATACTTTTGATAATTTTATTAAAACAGCTAAGTAGCCACTAATAAGAATATCTGATCTTACTGTAATGGATTCTACAGGTCATTTGAAGAACAAGGACCAATGCAGCCAAAAGCAGGTTCCCCCGAACACAACCAGTGCATTCAGCTCACTGTCCACTTTGTCATGGGATGGTTCTGGGTTTCAGTCCCAAATTCATACTTGGGTCTATTAAATATATGTCCATTGTTTACACAGTGTTTACTGCCAGACCCGCTCATTAGCATGCGACAGATGCACTCGCTTTCATCCGCCAAGGTGCTTCTCACAAAGGAAATGTCCAAATGAGCCAGGAGGCATACTGCAAAGCACCCGTGTTTCCTTTCATTTCTCCTTCAAAAGGATCGTCATTTCTGAAAACACACTGCTCACGGCTGCTCAGCACTAATTCACTGCTTTTCAATGAGTCACACGACATTTGGCTTCAAGCTGGAGACTGTTAATTATCTCTCAGTAATTTGGACATATTCCGTTCAGTCCCGTGAGCTCCATCACCCCATTTTCTATTATTATTATTATTTAAAAAAAAAAAATGTATTTATGTATTTTTTTTTTGGATCAATAGGTGGAAATGTGGCGTATCAGAGCGGAAGGGAAGGGGCAGCCATTTCACACTTTCCAGCGCGAGATCATCGCCACTGGACCGCAGCGGTGAGGGCACTTCGCTACAGGCAAATGCTGCCTGGCCTCGCTCATGGAAAAAAAATATTCTTTTAAAGTTCTTTAATAGGCCAGCATTCGCCTTTGTAGTCCTCGTCTAATCTATTACTCTTTCTTGTTTTTTTTAAGTGAGAGGTAGCTGTTAGCTTCACTCTGCAGAGTAGGTTGAGAAGACTCTTCAAATCCTGGAAGAACAGTTGCGTAAAAATACATGCAGATTTAAATCGCTCATTTATGAACATTAAGGGAAATGCAGAACTGCAGTTAAGAGCCTTGTGGTAAAAAACAACAACAAAAAACATAATTCTTTCAACTGTCAATGTGCATCTTCAAACTGTATTTTAAAGGTATATTCCTTTTGAATCCTATTATAGTGCCTATCTTATCCTGCTAAAGTGGTCATAAGCTTACTGCTTTCAGGAACAGATTTGTAAAACAAAGCATTTGAAATGAAAATATCCACATCCCTGTAATATATAAATAAAGTTGAAATTTTAATTGCCTTTCTTCTCTCCAGGGCAAAATTAAAGCTCATTTTAGTACGGAACATTCAACGCAGCACTTGTTTCCTGTGAAAACAATTTCACGGTGCGCACAATCTGAGAATGCGTGGTTATTCTTTCAATTACAAAGTGCCCCAAGGAGCCATCCGTGGCCCGTGAGTGAAATGTTTCATAAAACGGCTCAAAGGCAGTCGAAGCACCAGAATCAAACAATTCTCTACTGTGTCTAATTATACAAAAGAGCAGCAAAGGCTATTACTTACCAGAGAGCCTGTTTTGACTTAGCGCCTGCTAGCTTAAATTAGCATTTTTGATGGTTTTTCCACTCACGTGGCTTACCTGAACTCAAAGCACAAGTAGCAATTCATATCCTCTGGTGAATATAAAGAGAGAGAGAGTGTGTGTGTGTGTGTTTGTGTGTGCTGCATGTGGATCATGAGCGTGACGGTGTGATAAAAGTGATGTTCTGGTTATATATTGTATTGTGAGGGTCTGAAATAGTTGTGTATGCAGGTGTGTGTGTGTGCATCTGCATGTGCGGCAGATATACATTGCAGGGTGAGAGTCTGCAATACGTGCTTGTACATTTGTCTGTGTGTTTTTACTGGAAAGCTGAGTGTCTGTGTGTTTTTTTAAGAGGCTACTCAGGTGCATTGTTTCCCCTTTTAGAAGACTTTAGAAGTTATTCACAGCACCTTGAAGGCATGTCAGGGCGAATATCATATGAGCCGCAATGAGAGTTCTGTTCCGTGCACATGCCTATCTCAATCCACTGTGTTTATTCTGCTGTGATGTCCTATATCACGGATGGGTGGGCATTGCTACGTTCAGCTCAAACCAGTAAGAGAAGCTCTACGGGTGTTTGATGTGAACACAGAACACAGAATTGGGAAAACCCAGCCGTGCGGGACCATGTTTTATGTGCAGGTTTGCTGTGCCTTCTGAACTGCTGCCTGAGTCAGCTGCCATCATAGAACAAGAGCTACGATTAGCCTGCGGGGCTAAAGGCAAAGGTCTACCCAGCCAATGAGAAGTGCCACTTAGCTCTGACAGTGGAGTGAGCCTTTGGGGCACTGGTGTTTGGTTTATTCTTAGTTTATTGATGACATGAATTTCATGTGGGCTACAGTCAATACAATTGTGAAATATGTCACAACCAATATATATATATATTTTTTTTTTTTTGAAAATTACAAGTGTATCTGCTTAATGGGGTGTCTAATCAAACGAGAACAACAAGTAAAGACAAGTTAGGAGAATGCCCCAAGGCCCTGAGACTTAAGGCCTCTCAAGCAAGCAACGCAATCAACAGCAACTGGATGCTGTAGACATAACGCATAGAAGTAATAATCTTTGCTGCCACCAGGGGGAGTCTAAATACCAGTTACAACCCTTAATCCTCGAGCCATTACAGGTCCACAAATCAAGCGCCATAGCCTAGTCTCCCTTAATCTCGTTTTCATCTTAATGTCACGACTTCCTTCTGTGGAAATGAATTAGCTATGCACCATTTTGGACGAAAGGAAGTTTGAACATAAATACGTAAGTGTTTTTTTATTTATTGGAGACCGATCGATAACGACGGTTACTTCCTCCTTTTAAATTAGTCCGTGAAATTGGTAGATGCCTGGAATAAACATTATGCAGTGGACCAGGAAAGGATTACTGCATTCGCGGTTCAAAGCCACGTAATAATTCCATTAAGTGGCGACGAGTCTCCCCTGGCTAATGCTATTTTAGTTTGGGTGTGCCTGTGCGTGTTTATTTTTGTATTCAGTGTATGTATGTTGTGAAAAAAGTTTTTCAACACGGTTTGATGACACGTATATTCTGCTACACTTAATCTATGTATATTTGTTTAAAAGAAAAATCTAATTATGATTCAGCAGTGGAGCCTATCTCAGTAGTAGAACACTTCTATGAAACTACAGGTGCATTCAAAAAAAGATAAATCCCCCTTCCCCAATGAATGCAGTATATGACAGTTTGTACTGTTTAGTTTATTGCAGTTTTGTATAATTTAACGCGGACAGACTTTTTATGAATCCGTGTCATTGGTTGCTCAACACACCGGCACCGGAATGTCTATCGTTCAGGTTGAACGATAGACATTCTATTGCACATTTAAGAACTAGTGTCTAAGTAAGGTTTGTGCAACAGGGAGGTGCGTGCGCAACTGTAAAACTGCTACTATAACTAAAACCAACACAGCCTCTTAAGTAACAGGGTAGTCAGTTAATTATTAAAGATGAAGAAGTATTTAAGTAGCCAAGAGGAATGCGGAGGAAATGACTTCATAAATCAGTGCAGGACCGAAGTAGAAGCAGGATGAAAAAAGTCTAAACAAAGAGATCCGACACCCATGCGACAACCCCTCCCCCCTCCTCCAGCAACCAATACACGCCTCTTATAGGACAATACGTCCGAACTCACTCCAGCCCATAGGCTGACTGCTTTGTCAAAGATTTTTGTCCATATTTTCCGCTGGGACTGGTCTACAGTAAGTGTACTTTTAATGGTAAATGTTAGTTTTTTTGGATGGGGAAAATTAAGGAAGCTGGAACTGGGCGTATGAAGGTATGGTCGTTTGCTTGCTTTTAACGCGTACTGCCTTGGTGTGCGTGTACGGTGTAAAGATGTAGGAGACAGGCCACCGACAAGTTACAAACTTGCTAAAAGCCGAAGCTTGGGACAGATGCTCAGAGAAACGTGATTTCTCGAAATGAACGTAGGCGCAAATAACGTTTATCATAAGGAAACTATTATTTTCTGCGGACTAGTTCCCAATATATCGGAGTTTTAACTAACATAATTTTAAGCGTTTAGTAGAATTACGTGACCGAGTTTTGGTCATTTACAGAACCAGAGTATTCTGTTTTGTCAGGAATATTTGATAGTTGTTAAAACGGATTGCAGGTGGACAAAAACATGGTACTGCACTGTGGCTAACAATAATACCCTCTCAATAGTGAGAGTCTATTTGTTTGATGCTGACGATAATTTGGCTGTATGGTTGTATATAAGCTTCTAGTCTTTTTGGGATGTGGGACGGCACATTGCCAAATAAATAAATAAATAAATCAATATATTTTACAAAACACAAATAAAAGTGTAAAAAGTCATTTGTTATTGAACTTTTTGTATTGACAAATCTATGTATGTCTTTATTGAGTTTCGCTTTCCATTATCCCGGGGCTTTCAATTGCCACCCCCCCCCCCCCCCCCCCCCCCCCCCGCCCACCCCCGCCGGCACGACATAGAACATTAAGGAGAAATATCGGGCACTGTGTACTAGAAGCGCAGCCAGGCGTGACCCAGCTCGGCTGAAAAGAAGGGCCCAGAGACTGATGTGATTCTGAGGCAGCCGAGAATGACAGGAAAGAAGTTCATAGTTTAATAATTCCCCAAGGCACCAAATTGCTCGGTTAGCTGAACGTCTCTGTACAGGAAATATTTGGACATGCCATTTTGGTCATGTTGAGCAGACGGATCTCAAACCCTACATTCTTGCATATCAGGTGTTGTTTCCTTTCCCATGCCACTCCCATTTAGTGGAATTGTAAAGATTTCCCTGTGTTGAGGTGGACTATGGAAGTTTTTCGTGGGAGATCATAGAATTACCATGACTTGCTTCTCTATTTTTAGTTTTGTTTGATTTGCAGATTGTACTCTAGATGTGTTAAGTAACTTAACAGTGATAAAGGAACTAGGGAAAAATACATGTAACTTTGTAGTTGATCTTTTGGGCAACTTCAGAGTAACTGGTGTAAGTAGTCAATGATTGCCTACTCTTCATTATGGCCAGATTCAATCTATTGTCAATCTTTATTTTTGTATAGTGCCATTTACAGGTTGTTGCTATGGATATTTTACAGGCAATAAAAATATATATTTTTAATTTTAAAAATCTGAATATGGGGAAAAATAGGGTAATTACCCCAGATGCCTGAAAAGTGTGACAGGGTGATTCATCTCTCTGATTGGCCTGCTCTACACATCCTGTGATTGACCAGCACTGCACATCCTGTGATTGGCGAGTGCTGCACATCCTGATTGGCCAACGCTGTGCATCCTGTGATTGGCCAGCTCTTTACACCCTGTGATTGGCCAGCTCTTTACACCCTGTGATTGGCCAGCACCGCGCATCCTGTGATTGTCCAGCGCTGTGCATCCTGTGATTGGCTAGCACTGCACATCCTGTTATTGGCTAGCACTGCACATACTGATTGGCCAACGCTGCACATCCAGTGATTGGCCAGCGCTACACATCTTGTGATTGGCCATTGCTGCACATCCAGTGATTG
This sequence comes from Anguilla anguilla, assembly GCF_013347855.1. Taxonomy (NCBI): domain Eukaryota; kingdom Metazoa; phylum Chordata; class Actinopteri; order Anguilliformes; family Anguillidae; genus Anguilla; species Anguilla anguilla. Next base: position 43,563,617 of record NC_049211.1, on the reverse strand, counting down.
GCCAGCGCTACACATTCTGTGATTGGCCAGCTCTGTGCATCCTGTGATTGGCCAGCGCTACACATTCTGTGATTGTCCAGCGCTGTGCATCCTGTGATTGGCTAGCGCTACACATTCTGTGATTGGCCAACACTGCATATCCAGTGATTGGCCAGCGCTGCGCATCCAGTGATTGGCCAGTACTACACAACCTGTGATTGGCCAGCTCTGTGCATCCTGTGATTGGCCAATGCTACACATCCTGTGATTGGCCAGCGCTGCACATGCTGTGATTGGCCAGCGCTGCATATCCTGTGATTGGCCAGCTCTATGCATCCTGTGATTGGCCAGTGCTGTGCATCCTGTGATTGGCCAGCTCTGTGCATCCTGTGATTGGCCAGCTCTATACATTGTTTTCGGGATAGATGCTGATGAAGGCAGGTTGCCTACAGAAGCAGCACAGAATCCCGGTTGTTAATCTGAAGAGGAAGTTACTGAGCTCTGGAGCAATCAGGAGCTTGAGACGTGAAAACGCCCGTGGCAGGAGTGGAAAGCGCTCCGGTTCTTCCGTTTGGGATGTGAGCTCCTTTCTCTTTAGACCTGCAGTTCCGCACTGTACGTCTGTCCCATCTTTGCTTCTCCGTTCTGTAGGGTAACATGCACAGGCACCCTCGGCCTGCTCTGAGACACACTGTGGGTGTTCCAGCCGTGCTGATAGTTCAGAGATGTCTGGACTCGGCATCGATCCTGCGCCTCAACCCCTTCAGCTCGTCACAGGACTGTAACTGTGCAGTTCACTCCCCTTGGAGTACTCTATAGACCAGCCAAGGCCTGTATTCACAACACATCCCATTGTAACTGTGCTGATCTGGGATCTGTGTCTGTCTGTAAGCTCACAGTGGGTTCAGAATACAGACAGGAGAAACCTGACCCTGGATCAACATTTCGACTCTGAGATCCATTATGAATGAGGATCCAGGCCTGATAGGTTCACCAGATTCAGGCAGAGCTTTGTTGGGCTCCAGAAAAACATGTGTGCGGGGGGGTGGGGGGCGGGGGGTTGGGGGTTTGTTTACCAGTGGAGCGCGATTAATTTCTAAAGCAGTCGTAAATTCCGTCCGCTTCACAGAATGAACTTTGCCTCTGGGTTCCGCTTCGACGCCATGGCAACCCCGGGAGGCCGAGACCCCTTCACGGTGCGGACTGCTGTTGTCGTTGGAAACCCTCACAGGTTTTTCCTGTCCAGCGGCGCCGGAGCCGACCCTTGGCGATTCCGGTCACGACGAGGGAAGGCTTTTGTTAATTAACCCCTGACCTCCGTTTGCGCAAGCTGGGCCTCAAACTCGGAGGCAGTTTGACAGACGACACTAAAAGAACTTTGTGAGGAGAAAGAAGAATCAGTAGCAACTGACTTCCCCCGACTGACTTCCAGCAGCTCGCTGGCAGAGGTGGGCAATGACAGGCGTATAAACTTCATGATTTCCGTCCCCGCTGGCCGGACACGTGACGAGGGCAGGCCAATCAGCACGTGGCTGGACGCGGATGGCAGGGTTTAGAGTGACAGCGCTGCGCTGGGGTCTGGGTGACGTTATGTAACTCTGTGCGCAGGGCTGAAAATAAACTGGAATGAAGGGATTACTGCCCCGGTCACTTTACCGGGGGAACTGGAAGCAGAGCAGTGTGGGAACTTTCCAGTTTCCCATGGTAACGCTGTGACCCCGCAGTGCCTTCCCTGCCCGGACTGCTCCATATGTTTTCAGTGGGCTGAGCCGACATCTGTGAGCTGACAGCTCTTGGGGTGGGGGGGGGTGGGGGGGGTGTTGGCAGGGAAACCAGAACGGGTCCACAGTTCTGACTACATATGTGAAACCTCTCTGATAGTCGCGCGTCTATCAGTGTAACAGGTCTGTGGTGAAAGGCAGGCTTGTGAGGCGGGTGCAGCAGCTGTACCTGTACTGCCAGACCAGCGCGTGCTATCTGTATTAGCGCTTCGTCCAAGTCTGTAATTAGCATTTCGCGCGTGGTAAAACCGTGCGCCTGGTCGAACCGCAGACCGCTGCGGCGGCTGAGCAGAGGCGTACCGGGCCGCTGCAGACGCGCGGCGCGCTCCTCCGCGGCTAGCCTCGGGGAGGGCGTGGCCCGCCGCCCCGGCCCTGATGCGTGATGGAACGACGCGTTCCTCTCTGCCAGCGGGAGCTATCCGCGCCGGATCGCCTAACGTCGAAATATGAAGACGGACCTGTATCTCCGAGCGACGGGAACAAAACGCTGGCGCCGCGCGGCGTTTGGCGAGCGGGAGCAGGTGCGGCGTGTTAACGCGCTCGCGCTCGCCGTGCGCGCCGTGGGAAATGTGGGCCGGCGCTCCTCTCCCAGCGAGGGCGGGCTTTCGCGCGAAACGCCCGTCGGCTTTTTCGCGCGTCGCTCGCCGACCTGTGGCACGCTGCACTTCCGCTCAGACTTGAGCGGCTGTCAGAAACGCTAAAAATGCGAGAGTAACTTTTTGGTGCTTTAACCGGACAAAGGAGCACAGACCAAAACACAGTGGTCCTCAGATTAGTCTCTTCCACTCCAAAAGCCCAATTATTTACCCACCCTGTCGAAATGTTAGCGTGTACTTCAAACGTAAAGGCTGTCTGTTGTTACTTTGTGCAAGCGTCAGTGTGTATACGTGTGTGTATACCTATAGCAGTTGTATGTTTTGTTCTAGGACATGCAAACGATACGTTCATGTGAATTGGAGGGGTCCTCATTAAGTTAATGGGAACATAAATGTATTTTACCGAGCTTTTCTTCAGGCTAATGAGAAAACGACGCGAGTGCATCGTAAAACGTGCTATAAATCGTCAGTAATGTTGGTTTTACAACCCCAGCAGGAGACTGGAAGTGTTTCTGTTAAAGATTGAGTTTATCAAAGTGCCAGATTATCAGGAAGAGAGCCTGTGAAAATTTGACCAGTGAGAGCGAAGACAGTAGCACCAAAAATGGCTCTTGTGTTTACAGTCGTTACTCAGAGTCGTCTCATGCTGCGGTTCAGATGATGTCATGGCTGTGGAAACTATGGAAACTTAGGCCTGGTCTCAGTGTTCAAGCAGCAACCCGTCTTGAGGGGGACTGTGCTGTGAAAAAGGCTCAGCAGACACCATCATTCAAGAAAAAATACAGACTGACTATATGAGCCATACATGTGTGAGTGTGTGAGAGAGAGAGAGAGTGTGTGTGTGTGGGTGTGTGCGTGAGTGTGTGTGTGTGAGAGAGAGAGAGAGAGAAAGTGTGTGTGTGTGTGTGAGAGAGAGAGAGAGAGAGTGTGTGTGGGTGAGTGTGTGTTTGTGTGTGTGTGAGAGAGAGAGAGAGAGAGTGTGTGTGAGTGTGTGTGTGTGTGAGTGTGCATGTGTGTGACTGTGTGTGTGAGTGTGTGTGACTGTGTGAGTGTGTGTGTGAGAGTGAGTGTGTGAGAGTGTGTGAGTGAGAGTGAGTGTGTGTGTGTGTGAGTGTGTGTGTGTGAGTGCGTGAGTGTGTGTGTGTGTGAGTGTGTGTGTGTGTGTGAGTGTGTGTGTGTGAGTGAGTGTGTGTGAGTGTGTGTGTGTGAGTGTGTGTGACTGTGTGTGAGTGTGTGTGTGTGTGTGAGTGTGTGTGTGTGAGAGACAGTGTGTGTGAGTGTCTGTGTGTGTGTGCGTGTGTGTCAGTGTGTGTGTGTACGTGTGTGTGTGTGTGAGAGAGTGTGTGAGTGTGTGTGTGTGTGAGAGTGTGTGTGTGTGTGTGTGAGTGTGTGAGTGTGAAAGTGAGAGAGTGTGTGAGTGTGTGTGTGTGTGAGTGAGTGTGTGTGTGTGACTGTATATGAGTGTGAGTGTGTGTGTGTGAGTGTGTGTGTGTGTGTGTGTGTGTGTGTGTGTGTGTGTGTAAAAGCGCTGCTCCGGTTCTCAGGACTCATTGCTCAGAGTGTGAGGACTCAGAAAGGCAGCAGAAGGACAGTGCTGTGTGGGATGAGTAAGTGCGTTTCACACAGCTGTGCGCTGCCTTTGTCAGGGCTGTGGGCTTGGCCTCCACACAAGCCCTTTTTGGCCGGTATTAGTAAAGAACCATCACAGCCAGACAGGCCGGCCTCTCCAGCTGTGTCTAGGTCCTGCGTATGATTCCTCTCTCTAAACCACGGATCTCCAGGGGGCTATGGTGTCTGCTGGCTTTTGCTGTGTTCCTGTACTTCAGGGCTTAATCAAAGCCTCTGATTGGTTGATTAGTCCGCACTCCAAGATTCCAAGGCCTTCATTGGCTCCTGATTAAAGGGAGATCACAAAATCCAGCAGAGACTGCGGCCTTCCAGGACTGGAGTTTGAGATCCCTGTGATAAAAATATTTACGAGCAGAGTGCGCTCATTTCGTTAAATTCTGTTTAATCCGTACGGGCACTTTATAGGAAAATGGGGAAGATAGAAAAGATCTAAACCTCCCAAAAAGTAAGGTTTAAATCTTCACAGTGGGGAAAAAAAACACTCAGACTGCGGTAAGAGAAAAAAACTCCCAGGTGAGGGGAAGTCTCTGGAGGAAGCCAGCTCCAGAGAGAGCCGTCCTCTGCGGGCTGGGCTGGTGGAAGTAGCTACAGTCGGGCTAACTGCTTATAGGGAGGCAGTGGGGAGTCTCCAGGGAGAATAACCGTAGGGCTGGGGAGTCTTACCACAACAGCACATTAACACAGCTTAGCTTAACTCTCCCAGTTCAAACGGGTTTAAATCGAGATAATCAGATAAAACGTACATTTGTCATGATATGCTTAACGGCACACCCTGTCCTGAAGCCCTCATAAAAGAGCCACACTGGCAGGGAGAAAACTCCTTAGGTGGGAGGGCCCAGACTCAACAGCGGGAGGCCTTCCTCCTGTGGCCAGCTCATCGTCTGGGTTCGCCGTGAGTGACAGGGTTAAGCCCCGCCCACTCTCTCAGCAGTGCATGCGTTTCCCTTCAGACGTGAATGAGCGCTGTGTCATTCTGGAATCCCCCAGTGTAAAATAAAGGTTTATAAACAGCACACAGCCTAGAGAACAGGAGCCCAGCAGACCTCACTCACAGACATAAATGAGTTTAGCATGAAAACACAATTTGCTGTCAAAAATGTTCTTAAAAACAAATCTACTACCCAAAATGATTGGTGAGCCCCCCCATACTCTCCACTGCAATCACATTCAGGCGAAACTACCCTTCCTCCGACATAGGGAGGTGAAGTGGAAGTCCCACCGAATGGCATTTCCGCTATACTGCTACTATGCTAGCGCATTTCATCATCGACGGCAACAGCGACAACTTTGTATAAACAAATGAGGCATTGAATCTTTCTGCAACCACAAAATTACAAAGCTCCGCATCATCACCTAACAATTGATATGCAGCCTTTCATTACTTTTTAAAACATCTTGTATTATGAGGGAACGGTCAGGTTTATGTACTAAATACAACAATGATGACTTTATCCATCCTCGGCTGGTCGGTCTCTTGGGACATACCAAAACAATGACACCCATGGGGTCTTTTCTCATTGTGCTTGACATCGGTTGCAGGTTGTCTTTGATAGGCCACCGATGACAGACTTCCTGTCAAAGAAAGAGTTTATTTGGGAAATTGTGAGTGATATTTAAAAATCGCGCTTAAATTCTAATAAAATTTTTTAAATTAGACAGATCACTACAGACAACCCTGTAGGTGGCATGAGAACAGTCTGATTATGGGAGATGTAGTTTTAGACTGTCTCGGAGATGTAAAAACACGGGGCATTTTTAATAATTTAAATTCCCTCGTATTCAGCATGCAGCAATATATTATGCATATGAATATGAAACACATGCTTGAACCCAGACTTAAATGCAATGTAGTTTTCTGTATTTAATAGGGAGGAGTATACTAGAAGTATTGTTCTTGAAACTTCCACTTCACCTCCCCATCTCACTCTGTGCTGTTACTGTGCTCTTCTCAGGAATCCAGGATGAACATGGACAAGCTGAGCCAGCCGGAGCTGCTGACCCTCTTCAGCATTTTGGAGGGGGAACTGGAGGCGCGGGACCTGGTGATAGAGGCTCTGAGGGTAAGGGTCACGTGCCCCCCCCGGCAGGGCGGGATTATGCGAAGCATAATTATGATCTTGGCGAGTATAACGAAAACATATTTTCTGGATCGCATTGCGGCGTTGTCATTGTTGCAAGTGTTGTGCTGAGAAAGACGGAGCAGGAACCTCCTCGTTAGCGATTTGATGATCTGACTGCGTAAGTCACACCAGAGGCGTCGAAGGCAGATGCATCAACGGTTCACAAAGTGTCAGTCTCCACCATCATCGCATCGTGGCGTTACTTCATGCAGCATTTCAGTGCAGTGGGAGGTTCCTTTATTTTTGATGTGTATTTGATGATATGCTTTTGCATGTCCATCTAAACCTACTTAAATATTACAGTTGTATTGTTTCACTGTGCAAGATGGAGACGGCTTCATGTCTTTTCGAATTGTCTGTAGCCTTTTAGTGGCGGCTGGTAATTAGAAGTTTTCTAGCTCAGCTCAAGGCCTGAAAGCCCTTAATGAGGGTTTGATTGACAGGTAAAGGCTTGCAGAGCTTGCTTTGGATCCAGTGCATGCTGTGATTGGGTGGCAGCTGGAATGCAGTGCCCAGCTGTGGCTGGCTGCTGAACGGCCCGGGTACAATCGCCAAGTGGAGATGCCAGGAATCCATCGGTGCTGATCTGGGACCAGCCTCAGTTTTTTGGAGATTAGAATAAGGGCTGGACCAGAACTGGACCACTGCCTATGGGACCATCATTTAAGAACTTGTTGAATATTAATATAGTTGATTCCTTGATCAGTGTCTGAGGCGCATTATCCACACTTATCTACAAAAGGTTCTGAGAGATGCTGGGTGGCTCATGCTGTTAAATCGAGTTTTTATTATGATTTAAATTTTACTGCATGTTTTTGGCTTGGACAGTTTGTAGTGAAGGATGTTTTAGATATTTATAGGTTTTTCGTACAAACTGCCAGCTTTTCTTTCTGAAGGAAACAGTTTAAAAAGAAATTAAATATATAAATAACTACATTTATATGCAGTTTGGCCTTCATGATAGGAAGTAAGCAAATAGATCATCACATGCATCGCTGCATGGGATCGCCTGGGCTGTTTTTCTCCTGGATGGTCGTAGCGTTATGCTGGGAAGCCAATGCAAATCAGGTCATTCTGTAGCCGAGAGCAAGGCTGCTCGCAGCACGCTTGACAGCCGAGCGAGCGAGCGAGCGAGCGAGCGAGCGAGCTGCATCAAACACGAGGGCGTCCCCTCCGGCGCTCCTCGTCTACAGCTCTGTGACTCGCCCCGACCCCTTCTCCCGCTAACCGCTAACCCCAGCACGTGAGCCCCACTCCTGCCCCCCCCCCCCCCCCCCACCGGCCCTGACTGCCCTGACCGCTCCAAGGCCCCATCGCCCAGAGCCCGCCCTCCAGTTAGCCTCTCTGACCCTTCTCACTTCTGTCATGACCTCTGTCCCTGAGGGCCCCCACCAGACCTGGCTCAATGTGTACTGGACACACTTCAACTCTTTAAATGCTGGTATTTTACAACCTCAAACTCACCTCCCCTCAACCCACCCCTACCAGTTTTGTTGGGCAGCTGAAGAAGTCTTATCTTTGTCTTGACTTAACTTTGTTTGGGAAGAACTCTGGCATTCAGCTTGATTCCCCGGGTCAGTCTGAAGAATTACTACTTTCTATACCGTTTTTTAAATGCGTATCATGCGTGTTCATCGTTTACCGAGCTTGCCAAAATTTGACATCCGTTTAACTCTACCTAAATTCCAGTTTGCAATAATTTCTTCACCATTTTGATGCCAGCGTTTGTCTTTTTTTTGTCTTGATTAATTACTGAACATCTGTTTTGAAGGGCAAGGCCTGGCAAGTGAGCCCGTTTTGGGTTCCTTCCCTCACCCTGCGCACGTATGGACCGTTTTCCTTAATATGCCCTTCCTATTATCTCTCTCTCTGTTTGCGTCTTCGTCTTCGGACGCAACCCAAACAGCGTGCTAAAGAGCTGCAGGCTGGGTTTTTTGGGGAAAGCAGGTGTGTGTGTGTGTCCCCCCCACTCTCTGTTTCTTTGTGTCAGAGCCCGAAAGCAGAACCAAACTTGGTGTCACCTTCGAGACAAGGACGCAGACGGCACTGACACTGACAAGCAGGGAGGAGGAGGAGGAGGGGCTTAGGAGCGCTCAGGACCGAGGACGGGGCACAGACTGCCCTTAAGAATGCTCTGGGAGAACAACACCCACGCGCAGAATGTCAACAGCAGCGGCGTGTTTACACCTAGAGAGAAACATGTCCATTTGAAATGGGCTCATACTCTGTTCAGTGGTCACTGAGTCACTGCTGTTCTGTCTCTCAGCCGTGCTGCTGAGGACATGGTTGGTGGGTTCCAGTAGAGTGGCAGGAGACGGGTGACGGTCTTGAGGGTGTTTAAGCATTTTTTTAAAGACACTCATCAGAGCACTTGGCTACTGAGCGTAGGGGGCATCCTGACAAAGGAACGGTCTGTGAAAGCTTCGGTGTGAAACCAAGACAAATTCAGTTCATTCCATGGGTGGAGAGGTCATGTGACGGTTGCCATTACAGCCGATTACAGCCTGTGTCCAACACCTGTTCCACATGCCCACAATCCTGTGGGGCATTTCAGGAAGTGGGATTAAGGAGCAAGCTGGCTGACTTTTGCAGACATTTTCAATGGGATGAAATGTGATTGGACAACATATTTCAACATATTCACCAAAGTTGTTTGGCTAACTCCTTAATGCTCAGTAAAATGCCCTTCGGCCCTGTGTTTGGACCTTCTGCGGCCCTGTGTTTGGACCTTCTACGGCGGTGTAAAGTTATGTTTGGCTAACTCCTTAATGCTTAGTAAAATGCCCTACGGCCCTGTGTTTGGACCTTCTGCGGCCCTGTGTTTGGACCTTCTGCGGCCCTGTGTTTGGACCTTCTGCGGCCCTGTGTTTGGACCTTATGCGGCCCTGTGTTTGGACCTTATGCGGTGGTGTAAAGTTATCTTTTCTGACAGAGTCGCCGCCCTCCCCCGCTCCCTCACACAGCGGCGTTCGGGCCTGAACGCCGCCGAGGCGGGTCGCGTGCGCGTCCGCGTCGCTAGCCGGGGCGAGCGGGGCGCTTCCTCCTCGCTGTGGGGTCATAACGAGCAGAGCCCGCTCCGCTCCAGCGCTCCCCTTAGAGACCAGGCTCGTTTGGCGCTGTGTGGGGGGGGGGGGGGGTCTGCTCGTACCCTCGGCGCACTCCATTAGGCACGGCTTATCAGCTCCCCCCAGGGCGGGCGGCGGGTCCTTACTGACTCACAGCGTCCTCTCCGAACAATGGCTGCCGGGACAAGCCTTTGTCTGGCCTGGGGGGTGGTGGGGCTGGGGACGGGGTCTCTGTGCGGATATGAAATGGCAGATCTGCAGCCTCTCCTTTGTACAGGCACAGCCTAGAGGCCTGGAGCTCGATGAGTCTCTCTCCGCATTGATGAATGAAACACCGACTTTGTTGACCTGATTCTGAAACAACTGTTCAGATGCCAGTAGAACTGGAAATCCCTCATAATTCTTTGTATTAATTTTTAAATATGTGCTACTACCTCCAAATGTACAACTTGTACAAAAGGAGAGTTTTAAATATTGAATATTGGTTAAAATATTGGCCATTTTTTTTTTTTTTTAAACTCAGTCATGAGGAAACTGTATTTGTGTCTAAAGGATTAAAGTAATTCAAATGGAAGTATTTGGCCCAAGTCTGTGAAGAGGGAGAAAACGTGGAGGTTTTGGTTCCCAAGGTCCCAGGAGTGGGACAGTGAGGTGTCCCAACACCAAAAATGGGGCGGAACTACCAGAAGCTTTCAGTGATGTGCTGGTTTGAGCCAATCTTAGGACATTCCTGGAGAGAGCACAATCTTTTGATTTGTTTGAAAAAGTCTGTGATTGACAGCTCTTTGTCACTCTTTCCATTACAGAGTTCATGAAATGTCACTCCCCCATCACTCCCCCATCACTGCCCAGGTAGAAAAGTTGTTCTGGCCCCACGATGGTGGAATGACCTCCCCGTGGAGGTCAGAACAGCTGAGACACTGACCCACTTCAAGCGACAACTGAAGACTCACCTCTTCAGGCTGCACCTCTCCCCATCCCTCCCTACCTCCCTGTAATCTCTAAATTGACTGTAAGCTTAGGGTTGTAACTAGGTAGCTGTTTCGTAGGTGACTCAGTTAATGCACTCGTCTTAACTACTGCTTGTATTTTTTCATAGATTGCGTTGTTGCCGTTCTCGTTGTGTTAGTGTTAATCAGTTTAACCTACAGGGTCCAAGTTGAACCATGCGGTTGTTCCCTGTACTTGGAACGGTACTTCTCTCTAGGGTTTTCGACACGCTTGTTCCTGGTTATGGTTATACACTTTGTTGTACGTCGCTCTGGATAAGAGCGTCTGCCAAATGCCTGTAATGTAATGTAATGTAAAAGCGTGCCACTGTCCCTGACCTCATCTGCTTTGTGGCATTCGCGGGAAAAGTCAGCTCCGGGTGACGCCACAGTAGAGACAGCCGCAGCACGTCAGAAATGGGCAAAACAGGAAATGCGACAATGGGCCAGCAGAGCGGGAGCGCTGCCGGTGACTGGTCCGACCCCCCACGGGGCAAAGCGGGCAGGACACACCTTAAAGCGCTGGTTTAGGGCAGAGGCGGCCATTTTGAGCATTCGTAGTGTCAGAGTTCTTCGGCATGAAATATTCAGAGACCGCGAGGATCCTCTGCGATAAAGCCGTGTGTTCGATGGCAGAACAAGTTCTCTTTTTTTTACACTCAAATATGTGTGCCTCCCTCCTTTATCTGTGGCTGTTTGCACTGAAACTAGATTGTAACTTATCTCTTCAGATAAGCGCATGAGCAGGTAACATCAGAACAAACCCCCAACGTAAACTGAAACTAGATGACTGTTTTTCTATAGATAATAACTAGGCTAAATGAAAGCTGTAGAGAAAGGTAATATCATAGAAATCTCCAATCTAGACTGAAACTAGTTGACTCAAAGGAAACAAAGCCTTAAACTATACAAAACAAGATTGGAACTTATCTATAGAAAAGTGCAATAGAAACTTCACAAAGCTTCTTAGGTGATGGTTTTGAGTACAAATCATATACAGGTTGCACATTCAATTTCTTGTTCTGACTTGAAAGATGGCTGTGAGCATTGTTTTGAACAGTAAATCATCTTTCTCTAGTGCTCTGCTTTGACAGTGTGATTGTCTCTCAGAGCGACATTCTTTTTGCAATAAAGGTTAAAGCACATTAAAAAATGTGATCCCACTAGCCTCTCAATGGGTGTGTCCTGTTGTGCAGTCAGTCACTGATTTCAGTCAATCAGAATTTGGCAGTGTGTCATTAGTGGCGTTCGATGGTTCTCCCCATTCACATGCCTCCGCAGCCTGATGGATCGCTTGCCTTTCAAAGGAAGGCGTGGCTGCCCTTGCACTTCTGGCTCGTTCTCATTCTGTGTTACATACCACAGCTAATGCATTACCGGGTGGCAGTCAGGTATAATCGTCAGGGAGCTTGCATTTCAAAGGCGCTCAGATCTCAGGAGAGGCGTGTCTGTTTTTCCCGTAAGAACGGTGCTAAACCTGAGCTCCTTTGGTAAATATAAGGAAAAAGTACGGTATATTTATAAATAAGCCATGGTAGTTATTCTTGACTGGCGTTTCTGTAAGAAATACATGGCAAATGAATTTCAGATTCTCGTTGGATTCAAAGTGCAATGCATTTCATCCCCAGATGCTGAAGTGACCTTCCCTTATTTGATCGGAAGAGTAAAAGGATGTGGGCACAGCATGATGGTTGCTGTGACTTTTATTTTTTGGGAGCTGGGGGAGGTTGGGTTGGGGTGGGGCAAGGAGGCCAGTCCCTCGCAGGGTCCTTAGGTCTCTTATTTTTGTTCCTGTTCCCGGCCGTTTCCTCTGGAGCACGGCTTCCGAACAACGCCTGCAAGGCACCGGGGTGCAGCGGACAGGAAGTGATGGAAACTTCCGTGAACCGTTATCGTTAGCGCAGTGGCGCGCGCTCCTATAAGCTGTCCCGTACGCTCACAGGGCGCTCACTGTCCCATACCCTCACAGGGAATCTCTCATGGTCTTTTGCGCAGATGGATTTGAGGCTTTTCTTTGCACAAATGGACATAAAAACAGACCTTCTCAATTGCCTTCACTTATAAACACATAGCCCCAAATGTGCTATCTGTCTACTTTGGCGGTGATGTGAAATCTGAAGAATTTTGGCAGTTGCTTCAACAGACAGCTGTTTCCAGGTCTCCGTGTGCGGCGGTAGTCCCTGATCTGCGTGCGCTGTGCTAGAGCTGCAATCCCAAATGTGTGAGTGTGTGTGTGCGTGTGTGTGTGAGTGTGTGTGAGTGTGTGTGGGTGTGTGCGTGTGAGTTTGTGTCACAGTCATGCCTAGATGTTCAAACTCTAGTAGTCGTGTGACATCTAAGCTCCATTTAGCAAATTATGTAATCCACCGTGTCCTTCTCTCAAGTCCTCTCAGCAGCCCAAGAACACTTGCGCAGGCGTTACTTCTTTGACGTTTAGGTGAAATAATCTCCTCGGCGATGGTTGGTTCAGAGTTTTTCGAGCACGACGTTGCGGCTTTAGTGTTGTAAACAGATCGTCGCTACACTGGAACGAACGCATCGCAGCAGCGAGATTACGTGAGAAGGGTGAGGGACTCTGTTTACACTTCCAAATACAAATTTTTTTCCATTTGAACGAAACTCATTTTCTGACATTCAAATGATGTTCCACTTGTGTAATTCGTTCTGACAGCCCTTACGCGTGTGCGTGTGTTTTACTTAATTCCTGAGAAATACGTGCCTTGTGGGCTGCTAGAGCCCTACCTTTTCGGCATTTCGCGAGGAGGAGAAAGCAAAGTACATTTTCTGGAAAGATAAGCGTGTGACAAAAGGCTGAACCAGAAGCCCGTTTCCTGTACCAGGGCGTGCCTGCCGTCTGAAGGCAGTGGGCCGCGGCGGGACGGGCGGATGGCGTGGCGTCGATGAGAACGGAAAACAAAAAACCCCCTCACGGCAGATAACAGTGAGCATTCTTTAGAGCGCGCCACTGATCGCTGGGCCGGCCTTATCTGCAGCGGGCGTGTTAATGAAACACCGCTGCAGTGCAGACAGGGGGCAGCCTCCTGGGTCCCAGTGCAAGGCCTTTGTAACGGCCTAGCCCAGACGCCAGCGGAACGTACTGCGCTGTGTTATAACAATATGGACTTTGGGTAAAAGTCATTAGAAATACTGCGTATCTTTCAGCAATGTATGTTTCTCTAATTTCTTGAAGACAACAATAATTTGTGTTCACGCAGGATGTAGAGAGGTTTTTTTCTGATCGTCATAAAAGTTGAGGGTAATGCTAGTTCATGAACTTTAATGCTAAAAAAGTTTAATGCTAGCCTTTACTTATAAGTCAAATTAAAGAACACATGTTTCTTGGATGGTGTTCTTCCCATCCGGTTGGAAGCAGAGCTCCCTGTGCGTAGCAGTTTATGCTGTTCCTGGTTTTAGTGGGCGTAGGTTCGTACTGTACACAGTGATTTTAGTGGATGTAGGTTCATACTGTACGCTGACTTTAGTGGATGTAGGTTCATACTGTACGCTGACTTTAGTGGATGTAGGTTCGTAATGTACACTGACTTTAGTGAACGTAGGTTTGTACTGTATACTGACTTTAGTGGACATAGTTTAGTACTGTACACTGGCTTTAGTGGACGTAGTTTAGTACTGTACACTGACTTTAGTGGACATAGGTTCGTACTGTGCACTGACTTTAGTGGACGTAGGTTAGTACTGTACACTAACTTCAGTGGACGTAGGTTAGTACTGTATACTGACTTTAGTGGATGTAGTTTAGTACTGTACACTGACTTTAGTGGACGTAGGTTCGTACTGTACACTAACTTTAGTGGACGTAGGTTTGTACTGTACACTGATTGCTGTTGTGGTGATTTGCAAAATTCTTTCAGAATGACATGACACCTGGCGCCCACAGCGACTCCAATAAGTGCGTACTTGCTGGGTCGGAAAGCGTATGTAAAGGTATGCTAAGTGCAGAAATGACAGCAACAGTAACATTACGCAAACCTACAACGTAACCTTTAAATGCCACGGTGTACGCAAGGAGGGAGTCTGAGGTTGAGAGGAAGCACATTACGGAATTCTTTGTGAAATGCAGTGCTAGCCTTACATTGCTTGTTTTTTCTGCTCTGTCCAGGAAGCCAAGAGATATGCGTGGCCCTCTCTCAATGGGAACTTGCGTGAGTCAGGAGCCGATTATTTCCATCTCTAAGCCAGCACTTAGAAATACGTGCTACTTCACCTTTTATGAGTTTCCATACTCCGTAGTGACTACGCAGTCAACATGCAAGACCGACATGCGTGATTCGGTCTATTATGCTCTAAATAGGACACAGCTGTACAATTTGGAACACAGCCCTACTAAACTTTCGAAAGTAGATCCAACTAATCGATAAATAAATTTGTCGCCAACAGATTTTTATTGTTAGTTTTTGCGATGTCATGGATTAGTTTGTTGCAGCCCTACTTGAGTTTAAGTGTAATCCAACCTTCAGTTTATACTACTGTTATATTTCCTTTCTGCTTTGTGTAGGCCAAAGAACTTATGAGAAAATCTTGGGCCCATATGCAGCGTCTCGGAGTAGAAATGCTAGGGGCAGGTGTCCCCTGTCCATATTCTAACCTTATTCATTATGTGCTAAAAGGCCAAACTGATCCTAGATCAGCGCTCCTACTCTGAGATTCTTTACGAATGCAAATGAAAATGAATCCAGATGATTTATGAACACAAGCCAGACTGGGTGTACATATGTATTGTTCTGGTACATACCATACCGCGCACACCTGCACATCTAGACCCAGTGAACTGTGAGCAGCTGGAGAAGTCTAGACTTCCAAAGACCAGATTCTCCTAATGCACGCGGGGCCTCGTCCTGAGTCTCCACACAGCATGCCGTTTGGGATTTTTAGCCCTATCCAAAGACTGAATAAACACAGCGTATGTCTAAGTATCGCTATATTTGGGGACTTATTGGATGAGGTACGGTGAGATACCGTGTCCGTACTGCTCTGTCTGGGAAAGAGAGAGATGGGTTTACTTTCTCAAAACTCCGGAATAACTAAGTGAAGTGCCACTGAGAAGAACCGACCTCAACTACTCCCAGAATGCCATTTTGAGTGCTCGTTTGTTCTTTATAATGAACTCAGATTGCACCATTAGCGGGGTTCCTGTCACATGCTTCGGAATGTCTTTTTTTTTTTTTCTCACAAAAACTGGGATTCATGTCAGACAGGGTCACTACTTTTTACTTCTTTGTTTTGTTTTGTTGTATTTGTTTTTGTGAGAGGGGAACCTGGGCCTAGAGGGAATTAGGAGTATTTTTGCACAACAGGTTTTAGGTTGTATTATTATTTTTCTTTTTTTCAGTGACTGGAAACTCAAGACATTTATCCTCACAATGTGAGCTGAGAGAAACTTGACCCGCGCTCGTCACAGAAAACCACCTGAATGGGTGAAAGAGAAGAGAAGCACGCAGTTCCGTCTGCTGAGCTCAGGGCGATGTGCGGTGGGGGAGGACAAAAGCGAGGAGACAGAGCGGCGTGCTCAGGTGTGCTCAGGTGTTCTGTGTGGGTTAGGGAGCTTGTCTCTCTTGTCATTGGAAGTAAACGGGTCCTGTCTGCACACGCACAACCCGCCTTCGTCTCCGTGGTGACGACACAAGAGAGCGCTCTCGTTTGTCAGGGCCCCCCCCCCCGACTCGAGCGGGGCAGATGTGGGGGCCACTCAGGGGAACCCCTGAGGACCGCACCTTTCCTCTCCGTCATTTTGAGGACCTGGTTCAGGCAGGGCTGGACCGCGAACGAGTTCTTCATCAGACTCTGGTTTGTCTTCCTCTGTATACCCTCCTTCCGGCCGCCCGATGAAAGGAGAGAATATTTTGGTACGTCCCGTATGCGGGGGACTGTGAACTGCGCGATTACTAGCTCATTGCAATGTGTTGCTGCTACAGTTAAAGAGACAAGGCCATGCAGTTCCTACGGTTGTCTGCCAATGATTTACAGACCGAAACCTAAGCTCTTGCCAGTAGTAGTCTTGATTAGTGCTTCACAATTGATTTCACCTGAAGCTCTCCTGTACACTACAATCAGGAATGGTGGGTGGGAGGTCGTTTGGCCTCCACTGAGTTTTACTGCAGTCCCTGGTGACACGGCAATTTTAACATCTTTAACAGGGCTGGTGGGCTCACAGGGCTGGTGGGCTGGTATACTCACAGGGCTGGTGGGCTGGTGTACTCACAGGGCTGCTGGTGTACTCACAGGGCTGGTATACTCACAGGGCTGCTGGTGTACTCACAGAGCTGGTATACTCACAGGGCTGCTGGTGTACTCACAGAGCTGGTGTACTCACAGGGCTGGTGGGCTGGTATACTCACAGGGCTGCTGGTGTACTCACAGAGCTGGTGTACTCACAGGGCTGGTGTACTCACAGGACCGGTGCGCTCACAGGGCTGGTGGGCTGGTATACTCACAGGACTGCTGGTGTACTCACAGAGCTGGTATACTCACAGGGCTGCTGGTGTACTCACAGAGCTGGTATACTCACAGGGCCGCTGGTGTACTCACAGAGCTGGTGTACTCACAGGGCTGGTGGGCTGGTATACTCACAGGGCTGCTGGTGTACTCACAGAGCTGGTATACTCACAGGGCTGCTGGTGTACTCACAGAGCTGGTATACTCACAGGGCTGCTGGTGTACTCACAGAGCTGGTATACTCACAGGGCTGCTGGTGTACTCACAGAGCTGGTATACTCAAAGGGCCGCTGGTGTACTCACAGAGCTGGTGTAGTCACAGGGCTGGTGGGCTGGTATACTCACAGAGCTGCTGGTGTACTCACAGAGCTGGTATACTCACAGGGCTGCTGGTGTACTCACAGAGCTGGTATACTCACAGGGCTGCTGGTGTACTCACAGAGCTGGTATACTCACAGGGCTGCTGGTGTACTCACAGAGCTGGTATACTCACAGGGCTGCTGGTGTACTCACAGAGCTGATATACTCACAGGGCTGCTGGTGTACTCACAGAGCTGGTGTACTCACAGGACTGGTGCGCTCACAGGGCTGGTGGGCTGGTGTACTCACAGGACTGGTGTACTCACAGAGCGGAAGCTTGGTGCTGGAGATAAAGGAGAGATTGAGCAGTGGAGCAGAGAGCAGGGATGGCAGCCAGCGACCGGCCCTGCCCAAGATTACCGCTATCAGCTGCCTATCTACACCGCCCTGCTCCCGCCACACAAACACACTTACCAGCCATTCATTGACGCTGCGCAGTCCAATCAAAACGCTGCTTCAGATTTGGCCATGTTTCTCTGTGGCAGATTAATCGGTTCTCCCAGAGTTAAATGTCTGGTAGGCGCTCCCTTTCTCTATGCCTGTTCAGCACCTCATTTTAAGCTGTACAGAGGTGAAGCCAAACATTTCTTTAAATCTGGAGATTTTGTTGCGATTCTGTATCCTCTGTCTGTGAGCATCACATTGTCAGTCCTGGCTTAGAATCCTGAGCCAACCTAATCTCTTCAAGACTGCTGTCTTTAAAAGTTTTCCCTTAAATGCTGTTGCTTCAGGCAAGATCCACTAAAAACACCGCGTATGGTTGTGTGGAGGGGCTGGGGTGCAGGTGGGCCTGGGTAGAGTTTCAGTTCTGCTGCTCCGCCACTCCTTCGCCTCCAGATAAACAGCACTCAGACGTGGAACAGTGCTTTGTCATGCCACGGTCTTCTTTTTATTCTTGGACACAATGGCTTCAGTCCCTCAGTTTTATAAACGGTGTTTTTCTGTGAGTCACACACTCCATAAAAACCTATAAACTTACCAGGAAGTCACCTTAAACGGTCACCTGACCCACTTCCAGGAATCACGGAAAGCCAAAGAGGTCCACTTGTCCGTTTGGTTACATCCATAAAGAACCTTCTGTCCAAGGTGCAAACAATGAATGTGTTTATATTCTACTATATGCAGCTACCAAATCACTGTACGTAAGGTATTTGCCAGAGGTTACCGTCTGTACCGAGTTTAAATTAATCTCCCATCTCGGTCTTTTGCAGCTAAAAACCGTGAAGTACAGTAAGAGCGTGCAACTATTCTTATAGCATAATGGAAGGAACCTGGTATGCATGTTCAGGGAGGGGATTTGCGGTAAACAGTCTGGAATGTTCCTAAGCGCAGGTGAAGTGTGAAGACATCCAGGGGGAGGGTTCAGAGGCAGGTGCCCTGCTGGAGAACCACCCAGCTCCACAGTGTGAATAATTTAGCTGTTAATCCCCCCGCAAATGTTCCCACCTGCCCCACTTACCCCCCTCCAACTGAGCTGCCATATCTGCCATACCGCCCCCCCCCCCACCCCCACCCCCCCCAAAACTCTCACACTCCCACAATTGGATTAGCACCCTGTCACTGGTCCCCCAGACGGGTCACATGACCTACAAACCCCATGAGAGCCCCCCCGACACCACTTTCATCCAAACCCCTGTGCCCAAAATGTACATTTTACCCACAATTCCCGTGAGCAGGAGAGACACTACTCATATATGGGAGAGAGGGAATTCTGAAAATGTTTTTTTTTTTTTTGTTTTAGCAAAGATATGAACTGCTAATTATTATTTACTGTTTGTGAGGTAGTCGCTGCATTCCTGGTATTGCTGGTGCTGATGGCTGTGTCTGTCTGAACATAAATGTGACTGCACATACCGTAGAAATGTGCATTATTTAGCGTGGGATTCTATAGACAGTAATATTGTGAGTATTTACTTTCATTTCGATAATTCGTTGACTGCATATACATTCAGTGATATTACAAGGGTATAAAATTAGAATGGGATTAGTGCGTGTGCTTGAATTCGGTTGAGTTGGTTGTTTTTCCCAAGAGCGGCTTGTGCTTTCTGTGGACAGCGCTGCTGATGACCTCATCAAGGCGAGAGAGGGAAAAAAGCAGGCAAAATAAAGACGCTCTTAAATCCAAACCTGAAAAGCTGCCAGCGTTCTGATTTTCTGGGAGAAACACACTGTAATGGATACCGCCACAGTTTCAAAACCCTGAGAAACCCAGACTCTTTAATAGGATTAGACTTAATGGATGTGGCCTTGTTTCAGTTTTCCACCGTATCTTTAGGCCTGACTTGTGAAAAAAGTACAAATCAAACTGGTTTGAGGGTTTTTGTACTTTGACTTTCGTCTTATAAACAAAGGCGCTCGCAGCTGGAAGTAAAGAATTTCTCCAACAATGGGGAGTAAAATGTAATTGAAATGAGAAAAAAACAATGATTTCCATAATAAACCACTTTCATTAGCCTTGAGACTACCTCAGACAGTCCCTACTGTTTATTTTTATAGGCTGTCAGGATATGCAATCGCACTATCCGTTAGTGTGTCATTTGTTGTTTATCGAGTTGCTTTTTTTAATCAAATCCTACGGTGATAACAACACGACTGACAAAATGATAAAGTACAAGGTCCACTCTTTGTGATCAGTTATCCTATTCAGCTGTATAATAGTAAATTAATTAAACTGATAACTTTGACGTAAATACAGGTGGTGGTTAAATAAGGTCACTTAAGCATTTGCTTCACTTTTGTGCATGTGAACACACGCGATGGGTGTTTTCTAACATGAATAACTGAAATGAATTTAACTGTCTAAATTAAGCGTCTATGAAGGAAACACACTTAAACCTGTCCCCAGGCAAACTTGTGGAGAAATGTTGTTGCTTCAGTGAAGCTCTTCTGAGGGAAAGCAACATGTCATTATGCTCCCTTTAAATCCTCATGACCGGAGAGATAGGCTGAGACCCAGAAAATCCTGCTTCTGGGCAGGACTGCGAGAGATTTTGTGAGAAGCCTTTGAGCAGACTGGTGCTGCGAACTGCACTGGCATTTCAGGGCATAACCTCTGCGTTTTTCCGACTGAACGAGATCGCCAAGCTTGTTAAAAGGAACAAAAACACTCAGGAGTTTGAGGCTGCGTTTCCTCAGCACACATTCACTTCAGATGGCCAGACTGTGCTAACGGACTGGGGCAGACTGTGCTAATGGGCTGGGGCAGACTGTGCTAACGGACTGGGGCAGACTGTGCTAACGGACTGGGGCAGACTGTGCTAACGGGCTGGGGCAGACTGTGCTAACGGGCTGGGGCAGACTGTGCTAAGGGGCTGGGGCAGACTGTGCTAACGGACTGGGGCAGACTGTGCTAACGGACTGGGGCAGACTGTGCTAAGGGGCTGGGGCAGACTGTGCTAGTGGGATTATGCTAATGGACTAGGCCAGACTGTGCTAACAGACTGGGGCAGACTGTGCTAAGGGGCTGGGGCAGACTGTGCTAAGGGGCTGGGGCAGACTGTGCTAGTGGGATTATTCTAACGGGCTGGGCCAGACTGTGCTAATGGGCTGGGGCAGACTGTGCTAACGGACGGGGGCAGACTGTGCTAAGGGGCTGGGGCAGACTGTGCTAGTGGGATTATGCTAATGGACTAGGCCAGACTGTGCTAACAGACTGGGGCAGACTGTGCTAAGGGGCTGGGGCAGACTGTGCTAAGGGGCTGGGGCAGACTGTGCTAGTGGGATTATTCTAACGGGCTGGGCCAGACTGTGCTAATGGGCTGGGGCAGACTGTGCTAACGGACGGGGGCAGACTGTGCTAATGGGCTGGGGCAGACTGTGCTAATGGGCTGGGGCAGACTGTGCTAACGGGCTGGGGCAGACTGTGCTAATGGGCTGGGGCAGACTGTGCTAACGGGCTGGGGCAGACTGTGCTAACGGGCTGGGGCAGACTGTGCTGACAGGGCGGGGGCAGACTGTTGTCCGTGTATCTGTTTCAGAGCGTGCGCTGAGCTGGGCAGAAGTGCGATGCGTAATGGAGCGATGCCCAGACAGTGCGAGGGGCGAAACGCGATCCTGCGGCCCCCTCAGCCCCGAACAATGAGCGCCCGGTGCCCAAAGCGGGCGCGCCTCCAGCACTCTGAAAGGAGGGGTCCTGCCCCGTTCCTCTGTTGCCTGACAGCACCGCGATCTGGAAGCCCCCCCCCCCCCCCCCCCCCCCCCCGTCGAGGGCTCCTCTCCTCCTCTGTCTCTGCCAGGCTCCCAGGCCTCCGCGGTACTGGTACTGGCGGCCTGTCCTGCAGAGTGGACATCCCCGCGTAATCCCCCCCGCGGTGCCTGTCCAGCTTATGGTGACGGTGCGGTTCAGCGGCCAGAGAGCTGGGCATGCGCGGCCGCAGGTTCGCTGCACAGGCGGGACACTGCTGTTCTACTCTTAAGCAAGATGCTTGGCCTGAACGGCTAAGCACGCAGCCAGCTGTGTGGATTCTGGATTCTGGATTCTGCGTGAAAAATTTAAATGTGTGTTGCCCGGGTTAAGAGTCTACGAAATGCCTAAATGTTCCCAACAGTTCACCTCAAAGGCCGCCGTCAAAGCAGAAACGTGCGACTGTCTCAGGGGTTCTGGCCCGGTCCTGCGGAGGAGGAACGGGGTTCTGGCTCGGCGCTGATGGATTCTGAAACCGTCATCGAAAGCCAAGGTCTCCGTTTTCACGGAGATTATTTTCACGCCGTTTTGGCCGTCGGCGGCTGCGCTGGGAGTCTTCGGCGCTGAGCCGGGCTTCAGCCGACGGACGCGCCCCCGGCTCTCGCCTCCTCTGACGTAAACATGCCGCGGAAGTGCGCCGTCAGCAGCCTGGTAACGCGCATAGCAACCGCTGACCGCGGGCACGCGTACCAGATGCGGCGACACCTCCCAATAACTCATACGGCCTCTCAGCTCTTTTTAAGGACGGGCTTGGACTAATAAGGCAAGGAGCACGGGCGCGCAGCACACGTCATCCTGTTGCTTTTCCTTCAGCTTTTCTACGTCAGTTAACCTCTCACTTATAACTTAAACTGGCAGCCTACTTGTAAAGACCCTGCGAATTCAGTGTTTTTCTTTTTTAGTGTGCATTTATCTGTAAGAACAAAAAGTGTACTCTCCGTTTCCAAGTTTATAAACAAAAAAATTATACAATTTCCTTTTGATGTATAGCAAAATGTTTTTTGAACAGGGGAAAACAACCCCCAACGCGATGATGCCAAAGCCAACCAAATCAGCAGTGGGATCGAAGCTATTCTGTCGCACGTGTCAGAGCCAATGCTGGCCAATCCCAGTGCTAGCAATATCTGCTGCCCCTGGGGTGGGATCTGTCAATAGAGCAAATTAGCATCCGGGGCAGCGAGCCATGTAGGTTAGCAAGCTATTGATATCCGCTAACTCAGTCAGACTGTTATCAAGTCTACCATACATCAACAAAAACCGAGCTAGATAGCTTGCTCATTAAAAGCTCCTTCATTTAATCTGATGAAGTCCTACCATACCATCATTTAGAATGTGCTGACATATACTAGTGCTTAATAACAAGTGCTTAATATCATAGTATTTACTATATTTCATTCTTCATTTAACATACAAATATTAAAAATGATGATTGCTCAGGGACTTGATCAAACTAGCTTGGCCGTAGACACACAGTAACATTATCTAGTAGTTTCTCAACACAAAATAAAATGAATAAAATGAGACTGTCCAGGCTGGTGGAGTGAGTGTGCAGTGTGGTCGGAGTAAGTTATGCTTATTTTGACAGTGGCATGTCATGCCCTTCTCCAGCAATCTCAGCGATGTCGACATTTTGCGTGGTGCATTTTGCGTCCGCCTCGTTGAGCTGCTTCTGTCCGATTCGGGGAAATTTGAGCCGGCCGCGACCCCAAAGCCCGGCTCGCTACCAGCCAGGAGTCGCGGGAAAGCCGCCTGAGAGCGGAGAGACTCCGCCCCGCCCCGCCCCGCCGCGCTCCGGGGCGATCCGCCTGGCCTCGCTCGCTTCGTCTTGGCTGCGATTACTGTCCCCCGCAGGAGAGCAGACGAGCGCCCCTCCCCCACGCGCACCGCCCTGGCGCTGCTAACAGTAGCTCTTTTGAGTTGGGTGCATTTGCTTTTCAACCCTGGGGGGTCCTTTAATGTTAAACAATCAGGGTGCTCCGTGTGCCTGCGTTCCCCTCTGAAAGCCCCAAACCGGTGCCAGCGCCCCCCCCCCCCCTGCACCCCCAGCGGACAGGGGAACAGGGCCTTGCTCTGTGTCTCACGCCCACGCGAAACGTTTCCATGGGAACGCCAAACAGCCCAAAAACACACCTTTTTCACTGCTGCATTTTCACAGGTAACTCCACCTCCTGAGATGTTCGGGCGTTATCGGCCAATGGCGGGGGGTGGTGCGGGGTGGTTGGGGGGGACCCAAAACTGTAACGGGACGCCGTACCTGCCCCGGCCTTGTGGCGACTCCGCCGGCTGCAGAATGTGCCGGAATCCCCTGGGAGGCCGGGCGTGGCGATGGAGGAGTCGTACACAAGGAACCGTGTCCGACGGGCGGGAAATCTAAACGAACAGGGAGAAAGATTTCCCTGGGAAAACCCCCGTCCCGCCCCGGCCCACAATGCACCTGGATAACGGGGAGGAGATGAGTGTGTGTGCGGGGGGAGCAGTCTGTGGAGGACTGAAACGAGTGGAAGGACACGGATATGTTTGGGGAGCACAGGAGCTCTGTAACTCTCTGAAAAAGGCTGCGAGGCGTGTGGAGCAGTGGGAGGCCGGCCTTTCAGCCGAAAGGACTGAGTCCCTGCCCAGGGCTGCGAGCTCTGCCCTGACAAAGCCAGGAAACCCAGCCTCCTTAGACCCTGTTAGACATTCAGAACACAGCCATGGTCTGTTCAAAGCCAGCACTCCAACTTCCCCCACCCCACCCCCACACACACGCACACACAAACGCGCGCACACACACGCACGCATGCACGCACACACACAGTGCACACACACATACGCCCCCCACCCCACCCACACACACACGCACACACAAACACACGCACGCACACACACACACACACACACATACCCCCACACACACACACACACACACACAGACTCACACACACCCAGAGAATTGAGATGGCCTCTTTGTGCTAATCCTGCTGTGGAGGGGGGGGGGACCCAGGTTTACATTTTCCCCTGCTGTTATTCTGTGAAGCAGGAAGCATCAAAGAGGTTATTGTGTTTCTCTGGAGGGTGGGGGGGGGGGGCAGGGTGGTGATGTGCTGCCAGTGGAATGCGGTGCATTAGCTCAGACCTGCAGCGTGGGGGGTGGGGGATGGGGGGTGGGGGGGGGGGGGCACACGTCCTGCGTGAAGGTCAGCGGAGGAGAAGGGGTGCGGACAGCATCCTCCCAGCCTGCCTTTTCCCGCCCAACCGCGTCAGCTCCCTCCCCAGCCTTTAGTTTACACTGTTGGGCCTCCTTGCTGTGTGACAACTTCAACAAAGACACAGTACCTCTCTCTCTCTCTCTCTCTCTCTCTCTCTCATCTCTCTCTCGTCTCCTGGGGGAGCACGGTTTTGGTCTCCGGTGTATTTAAACCCTTTAAACAGTAGTAGAAACTACTGCAGTGTCATCTGTTTTCGCACGACTTTCAGAAGTGAACTTTGTTTGAACATTCTCAGCGATGCACACGAGCACTTTCAGCTTTAACTGCTGCACCGTTAGAGTAATTCAAACCTACGCACTTCACCCCAGGTCTGAGTCCGTCCCCCTCTCTCCCTCAGCGCTGTGGGGGGTGGGGGGGGGGGGGTGGTACAGCCCGGTTTCCATGGTGACCCATTGTGTCAGGAAGCAGCTGGGCCCGTCCTGGCTGCAGGGAGGGCCCATCTGTTGCGGGCCGTTGTGTGTGCTCCAGCCAGGAAAGGGTGAAGAGCGTGCCGTCCTCTCTCCGTGTTGATCTTGGCATTGGCGCTTAGCCCCACACCGTCTGCCCCCCGCAACCCCACTCCCCCCCCCCCCCCCCCCCCCCCACCCCTCCAGCACTTCCTGTTAGCCACCAGCGGGGGGAGAGTTCTGCAGGCCTCGGATGGGGGGGGGGGGGGTGTAGATCTCTGCAAGCCACTCTCTTCCGCCTCTGAATTTAAAGGCCAATTTTACCCATCATGCAATTTTTTCTGTATGTTGTCCTGCAACCATAATATCAGTGCAATGCAAGGCTGTATGCTAATTGTTTTTCCAGGGAGCACGTGTTCTCATGAGTTAAAAAGCTTAGGAGGAGGCTAATGCATCCCAATTAGTGCTTGTGCTCCTAAATTATTTTTGCAGTCAGCACTTGTCTAATGTCCAGAGGGAATGCTCCTGAAACAGGAGCGCTGCAGAGCTGTGCAATGATGTTTGCATTTTTAGAAAAAATTATTAAGTTCCCTGAAATGTTCTGTTCAGTGTAGAGGAAGTACAATCTGTAGTGCATTTTTCTGTTTGCTGCCAAATGATGAAAAAACTACACATTGCAGCCTGGGGAAAGTGAGGGTTAAAAGACAATTATGGATCATCATTTATCTTATTTCAAATGTAATGAGATGTTGTCTAGTGGGACACCTTAAGGACAATCATGCACAAATGCCACAGTGTAACCCTCTGAAAACGTGTTTTAACATCAAACACACACACAGCTATCCAGGCATTTTCCTATCTCTTCTCTGACTCACTTTCACAAATGATTTCATTTGTGGGAAACACGGTTCATTTGTACTGAGGTCTAGGTTACCTTACAATTTGTGTAATTTGTTTTGTAAGATTATGAAAGGGAGAAAATGTTTCATTTCTGTGAAGTTGGCCTTTAAGGCTGCAGAGAAAGCACTGCAATTTTATCAGAACTAAAGAACTAAAGGTCTCCTCTGCTTGGCACTGCCTAGAACAGGCTCAAGAGGAGAGAGCAGAAACAACTCCACATTTGCGTCATTAGCAGAGCTTCCATTATCCGGGTCATTGATCTGACTCATAAACCTTTTAAAACCAGGCCATTGGCTTCCTGAAGCAGTGTGCCCTGCAGAACTCCACATTACTTCCTGACCTTGTTATGTCCACGGATGAGCACGTCGTGGAACTGCGCGGGCAGAATGATATTAGGTCAGTCAGGATATTACTGTTTTTTCCGACTGACATTGAAATCCACTGCAAATGGTCATAATAAGGAGTGTAATGTGAAGAGGCTCTGGGATTGAAGCGAGCAGATATTAACTGAGAACATATGCACATTAAAACGGGGGGGGGGGGGGGGGGTGGGAACTACAGGGCGTGGCTCCACTGCGGCCATTCGGTTTCACAAGGTCAGTGTTTTCCTGTTCTGCCACGAGGAGGCAGGATGTGATGTCATCGCTGACCTCTGACCCCTGTCCCGTTCCCCTGCAGGCCCAGCAGCGGGACGCCTTCGTGCAGGAGCGCTACGGGCGCTACGACCTCAGCGACCCCTTCCTGGCGCTGCAGCGGGACGGCGAGGCGGCGGGGGGGCGGGGCCGGGGCGAGAGGGCGGGGCCCGCGGCCTGCCCGAACCCCCTGGCCGTGCTGAAGCTGGTCATGGCGCACTGCAAGAGGATGCAGGAGAGGATGATGGGACAGCTGGCGGCCGTGGAGAGCCGGCACAGGAAGGTAGGGCCACGCCCGTCCGCTCCGCGCTCCTGCGTGTACGGTATACGTGTTCTCACCGCATTCACAAGTCTCACATTCTGTAGATTCAATCAGATTCCGCAGATTACTGATATTAAAAGAACATTTTCACCAAAATCACACTTATTTTTATTCATTTATTGATTTATGTATTTAGTTTCCACATCAATGTAAATGTGCCTCAGTTAGTTAATGAGCTAATCACCCGTAGTCTCTGGGGCTAAATTAGCCAGATACGCAGCTCCTGTCTGTAGTGCTACATAGATACAGGATGTCATCCCTGATTCTATAGACCCACCTGGTACTGAGCTCCTTCCTGTAGTGCTACATAGATACAGGATGTCATCCCTGATTCTATAGACTCACCTGGTACTGAGCTCCTTCCTGTAGTGCTACATAGATACAGGATGTCATCCCTGATTTTATAGACTCACCTGGTACTGAGCTCCTTCCTGTAGTGCTACATAGATACAGGATGTCATCCCTGATTCTATAGACTTACCTGGTACTGAGCTCCTTCCTGTAGTGCTACATAGATACAGGATGTCATCCCTGATTTTATAGACTCACCTGGTACTGAGCTCCTTCCTGTAGTGCTACATAGATACAGGATGTCATCCCTGATTCTATAGACTTACCTGGTACTGAGCTCCTTCCTGTAGTGCTACATAGATACAGGATGTCATCCCTGATTTTATAGACTCACCTGGTACTGAGCTCCTTCCTGTAGTGCTACATAGATACAGGATGTCATCCCTGATTTTATAGACTTACCTGGTACTGAGCTCCTTCCTGTAGTGCTACATAGATACAGGATGTCACCCCTGATTTTATAGACTTACCTGGTACTGAGCTCCTTCCTGTAGTGCTACATAGATACAGGATGTCGTCCCTGATTTTATAGACTTGCCTGGTACTGAGCTCCTTCCTGTAGTGCTACATAGATACAGGATGTCGTCCCTGATTTTATAGACTTGCCTGGTACTGAGCTCCTTCCTGTAGTGCTACATAGATACAGGATGTCGTCCCTGATTCTATAGACTCACCTGGTACTGAGCTCCTTCCTGTAGTGCTACATAGATACAGGATGTCATCTCTGATTCTATAGACTCAACAGGCACTGAGCTCCTGAAATTGTTGTACACAAAGTGTGGTTGGCATTAGGACTTTCTGGTGTGACGTAACAGTATGAATGTCCACCCCCACAGCATTGCGTTTGGTCATGTCCTCAAAGAGAACTTTCAGAAGAATGTTTTTGCCATGTGTCAGCTTTAACAGTGAGGACAAATGGAGGACATTCAATGGTACAAATATGGAGCAGAATACCTGGTGCAAATAAAGAATCTGTGCCAATATTCAAGAATGAAACGGTACTGTATTTTGTTGAAAACTCACTGAATGTTATAAAATGTAACCGGGATCTAAATTGTTAAAAATGCATACCTGACCCAGGTCTCTGCAGAATTCTGAAGCGACCAGTAAGGATCTGCTCCTAGTGGAGCAGCTGTCTCACTGGCTACGTTGCCGTTTGGTTTCCCAGGGCTGCAGATGATCGCCCAGCCCATCTCTCCAGATTAGGGGCTGTGTTTTAGCGTCCTGCTTCCTCTCCTGCTCAGGGCTCAGGGGGAAGAGCAGGTGTCTGAAACACTCCAGCACTTTTAAACACGTCTCTGCCCAGGGAGCCCAGCGCTAACCTGTCCTCTTTAATATTCTGAGGAAGTGTCCGTTAAGTGCTTTCCTGGGGTGTTTTTCTAAAACGACTTCAACTCCTGCGGAAATTTCCATTCAGTCGGTTATAATGGCCAATACCTTCAGAATAAGATACTGCAAATGCATGCAAAATACTCTGCTCACACATTTTCAGGCACAGGAATCGAACCATCCTGAGCCAATATCACTTGTGTGTAGAGAGAACTGGACAGTAACAGATTCCCAGTTCCCAACTGTACTGTAACATTTGCCAATTATTGCCAGTTTTCCTCTGTGATTTATTTGTACGTCAGCACCTTATCTACAGTTTCCTCCAAACATACTTACAGTAGCTATTAGCGCCAAAGGTTAACACAACACATTATAGACAACTACAGGGGCTGCTGTGGGCCTCAACCCCTTAAGGGACTGTTCTAGTGCATGGATTAGCTCTATGGTCTCCACCCTGCCAGTACTGACTGTCTGGTTTTCAGGAGAGGCATCAAAATTGAATTTTTCAGCTTCGATGGAAGGCAGAAACTAAACTTGTAATATGAATAATATGGAGGCAGATATCACAAACTGTGCAGAATGTTTGGTATTTTAGGGTGACTGTGATTGGTGGATGTGTAGAATGTGTGGTATTTTAGGGTGACAGTGATTGATGGACATGTTGAATGTTTGGTATTTTAGGGTGAATGTGATTGGTTGATGTGTAGAATGTGTGATATTTTAGGGTGTCTGTGATTAGTTGATGTGTAGAATGTGTGGTATTTTAGGTTGACTGTGATTGGTGGACTTGTAGAATGTGTGGTATTTTAGGGTGACTGTGATTGGTGAACATGTAGAATGTGTGGTTTTTAGGGTGGCTGTGATTGGTGGATTTGTAGAATGTGTGGTATTTTAGGGTGACTGTGATTGGTGGACGTGTAGAATCTGTGGTATTTTAGGGTGACTGTGATTGGTGGACGTGTAGAATCTGTGGTATTTTAGGGTGACTGTGATTGGTGGATTTGTAGAATCTGTGGTATTTTAGGGTGACTGTGATTGGTGGACGTGTAGAATCTGTGGTATTTTAGGATGACTGTGATTGGTGCATGTGTAGAATGTGTGGTATTTTAGGGTGACTGATAAATGGGTGAAATGTGGCGAGCCCAGCAGCTGCTGCTCCTTACTGGAGACACGCCTCCTGCAGCAGACATCCCTATTGTTCCTCCTCCTCTCTTTGTTCTGACACCCGGCCTCACACAATGGAGCTTCTGCCACTAAGTGCTGCACAGACAGATCTACACACATCAACAGAGACTGTGTCTGAGCACAGAGCACTCCTGTAAGGAGACAGAGGAGCAGAGAGCTGTCAGACTTGTGATCTCACTGCTGCCCCCTTGTGTCCGCGGCAGGTCATCGCAGACCTGGAGGAGGAGAAGCGGCGGCATGCGCAGGACACAGCAGAGGGGGACGACGTCACCTACATGCTGGAAAAGGAGAGAGAGCGGCTCCTGCAGCAGGTAACGTCCCAGCAACATCACGACAACGTTCCCACAGCGCTCCAGCAGTCAGCTCTCAACACTGCCCAACGTCCCGTTTCATTACATTACATTACAGGCATTTAGCAGACACTCTTATCCAGAGCGACTTACACAACTTTTTACATAGCATTTTACATTGTATCCATTTATACAGCTGGATATATATACTGAAGCAATGCAGGTTAAGTACCTTGCTCAAGGGTACAACGGCAGTGTCCTTACCCGGGAATCGAACCGGCGACCTTTCGGTTACAAGCCCAGTTCCTTACCCACTGTGCCACACTCCGTTTCAGAACCGGTCTTTCTGCACCTACTCAGTAACAGTCCTTATTAATAATCATTCTTCCTCACAAGCAGGAAATAAGTGTCCCTCAGCCACCTCTCCACTGGCCCACTGGCCTGAGAATGGGTGTGCAGTTCACTCATCTCCTCGCGTTAGGGGCCAACTAAACGACCGAAACATTAAAACAGACTGACAGACACATCTAGGGCACATACGTCTTTTTTTTTGGCATTGGTGGCTCAGCCCACCGCCCCCCCCCATCCCCCAGCCCCCAATTCCTGGAAACTGGAAGAGGAACCAGACTTCAGGCCAAGTAAGGCTCACTCACCGAGCCGGAAAGTGACTGCTGGAACGCGGCCCAATCAAATGGAGCTGAAATGGAAGAGAGGGAGAGCTGCTTAGGAGAGGAGGGAGACCCTTAGAGAGAGAACCCTTTCCACAGCTCTCAGGAGAGACGCTTAGAGAGAGAACCCTTTCCACAGAGCTCAGAGTCAGGAGAGACTCTTAGAGAGAGAACCCTTTCCACAGAGCTCAGAGTCAGGAGAGACGCTTAGAGAGAGAACCCTTTCCACAGAGCTCAGGAGAGACTCTTAGAGAGAGAACCCTTTCCACAGAGCTCAGAGTCAGGAGAGACTCTTAGAGAGAGAACCCTTTCCACAGAGCTCAGGAGAGACTCTTAGAGAGAGAACCCTTTCCACAGAGCTCAGAGTCAGGAGAGACCCTTAGAGAGAGAACCCTTTCCACAGAGCTCAGGAGAGACTCTTAGAGAGAGAACCCTTTCCACAGAGCTCAGAGTCAGGAGAGACCCTTAGAGAGAGAACCCTTTCCACAGAGCTCAGGAGAGACTCTTAGAGAGAGAACCCTTTCCACAGAGCTCAGGAGAGACTCTTAGAGAGAGAACCCTTTCCACAGAGCTCAGGAGAGACTCTTAGAGAGAGAACCCTTTCCACAGAGCTCAGGAGAGACTCTTAGAGAGAGAACCCTTTCCACAGAGCTCAGGAGAGACTCTTAGAGAGAGAACCCTTTCCACAGAGCTCAGAGTCAGGAGAGACGCTTAGAGAGAGAACCCTTTCCACAGAGCTCAGAGTCAGGAGAGACTCTTAGAGAGAGAACCCTTTCCACAGAGCTCAGGAGAGACTCTTAGAGAGAGAACCCTTTCCACAGCTCTCAGGAGAGACTCTTAGAGAGAGAACCCTTTCCACAGCTCTCAGGAGAGACGCTTAGAGAGAGAACCCTTTCCACAGAGCTCAGAGTCAGGAGAGACTCTTAGAGAGAGAACCCTTTCCACAGAGCTCAGAGTCAGGAGAGACGCTTAGAGAGAGAACCCTTTCCACAGAGCTCAGGAGAGATGCTTAGAGAGAGAACCCTTTCCACAGAGCCCAGGAGAGACGCTTAGAGAGAGAGAACTGGGGAATAAGAGTTCGCGGGCACGGGGAGGCGGGGGCTGCTCTGTGAAATTCCGCTGGAATCGACCGTGTTCCAGGAAAACAAGCGCGACGTTCTAATGTTTTTATTTAGCGCGGAGGCGGAGAGTGGAGCCTGGGTCGGCCCGGCGTGCGGTGCTCAGCGGCCGCTCCGTGGGAGCGGTGCGGCGGAAAGGCCCCATTGTTGCCGAGCGGGTGTTGTGTTCAGGACAGGAAGGCGGGCGGCGGTGGGGGTCAGGGAGAAAAAAGCTGCGGAGTTGCGTAAGAGCGCGTTCCTGGACATTTCCCCAACTTCCTGCTCAGCACCTCCGTGCTTCTCTGCCAGAGGGGGCCTCACTCTGACTGCTGAGCACTGCCACTGGTTTGGGAAATGTGCGTGTAACGCTCAAGAGGCTGCAGGTTCGAATCCCAGTTGGGGCATTGCCATTGTAGCCTTGAAATACGTAAGATGCTTATCCTGAACTGCTGCAGTGAAATATCTCACACATAAAAATGTTAGCTGTGATAGTCGCCATTCCAACAAGATGCTTTTAACATACTTTCAGTGTAAATTTTGGTCACCATTTGAACATCAACCATCATTTTGATGTGGACTGAAAAGCATTTCCTGGAACATTACCTGACCCCAAAAATTGCAGGTTATTGACAGACTCCGAGCCCATTCGCTGCTCAGGAACACATATATTACATCGGTCCTGTCAAAGGCATTCATCCTGCCTCGTCCACTGTTCGGATTCCCGATCACACTGCATTTCGCATGCCTTCCCGATCACAGCCTTTACCGAGCTTCAAACGACGTGGCTTGCTCTGCTGAACTCGAAACGATTGCACTTTCCGCGCTGAACCTTAGAACTTTAAATGATTTAACCTGCTGTGCGGAGCCTGTAATGGTTTGACCTGGCTGTGCTGAACTGGAAATTATTTAAATGAGCAGATTGCAAGAGGCCTTTGAAGCACCTTTCCTAGCCGGGCCGACCATGTTTATTAATCGTACTTTGTCTCCCCCTTATGGTCAGAAGTGAGAAGACTAGATCTAGCAGTCCTCAAATATTATTCATGGCCAACTTGAGGGTGGCAGAGTACTTGAACATGGACTTCTGTCATGGAGATTGCAGGTTCATTTCCCAAATTAGACGCGGCAGTTCCTAAGGTAGTTAAGCTGCATCGCGTCAGTAAATATTCAGCTGTATAAATACTCTGTATCTAAACCTGTAAACTGTGGCAGTTGCTCAAGACAAGAACTGCGAACAGACGCCATCGAACAAACTCAGCAGGCCGGTTTCAACAAGTGACGCGTAAAAGAAGAACAAACTCATTTTCAGTCACCAATGGGGTGGGGGCACCTGTTTGTTTGGGCAACGCCAGGGAAACATCGGTTAAGCAGCAAAGCAGCTGCCTGCACTCTATGACCACAATCTTGATCAAACTGTAATTTTACCCATGGACCACTAGGGGTGCTCACGGACCACAGTCTGGGACCTACTGGAACAGATTAATTTGTACACTGCAAATTCCACAAATTCCACATAATGCTGCTTCATAATACATTTGCTTGTTTTTATTCGAATCAGTTAATAATCATTTTGCATTATTCCTATGTATTATTGCATATATATTTTAAAGTACTGTGCATTTCAATTAATGTCTTATTTTGCAATTCAGTGTTGTTTTCACAATGCAGTGTTATGCATGTATTTAGATGCTGAAATATCAGAAAATCTTTCCAAAATATGACAAATCAAAAATGGCCACTGGATCTCCATGTTTAGTAAAATGCTGTTTTTGCTATGATGAATAATGAATGCTGAAGAGAGCAGATATATCAGATCTCCATACAGTGTCGTGAAAAAGTATTTTCTCCTTCCTGATTTCCTCTGCTATTGCACATTTTTTAAACTGAATGATGTCAGATCTTTAGACAGAATGTATTATTAGACAAAGAGAACCTGAGTAAACACAAAACACAGTAAAAAAATTATTATTTCATTTATTTAATGAAAAAGTAATCAAACATCCATATCACCCATGTGAAAAATGAATTGCCCCCTTGAACTTAATAACTCCCGAGACAGCAAAGTATCCCCACACCATCACACTACCACCACCATATTTGACCGTATATGGTCAATGATGCTCTTATTGTGAAATGCTGTATTTGCTTTACACCAGATATAATGAGGCCCATGTCACCCAGAAAGTTTGACATTTGACTCATCTGTCCATAGAATACTATCCCAAAAGGCTTGAGGATCATCCAGGTGCTTTATTCTGTGATGGGCATTGATGTTTCTTGGTTAGCAGTGGTTTCCATCTTGCTACTCTCCCATGAATCCCACTTTGGCCCAGTGTCTTTCTTATTGTGGAGTCATGAACACTGCCCTTAGCTGAGGTTAGAGAGGCCTGCCGTTCTTTGGATGCTCTTCTAGGATCTTTTGTGACTTCCTGGATGAGCTATCATTGCACCCTTGGGGAAATGTTGGCTGGCCGGTCACTCCTGTTCCAAATGTTCTCCATTTGGTGATAATGGCCCTCACTGTAGTTCAGTAGAGTCCGAGAGCCTTAGAAATGGCTGTGTAACCCTTTCAAGACTGATACATTTCAAGAAATATTTTCCTCATCTCTTCTGGAATTTTCTTTGATTGTGGCATAGTGTGCATGAAGAAACTTTGTGGCGACTACTTCTCTCTGATTGTAAGGTTAAATATGAGTGAGATTTAGATTAAACAGACCTGGCTGCAATCAAGCTGAATGTAATTATCAGCTGAATGTAATTATCAATTATGATGTAATTATCAATTAAATTTGGCTTTGATTAACTGAGGGGGCAATTACTTTTTCACATGGGTGTTATGGGCAGTTGACTTTTTTTCATTGAATAAATTAAGAAATCATTAAAAAAATGTGTTGCTGGTTCATTCAGGTTCTCTTTGCATAATATTACCTTCTGTCTAAAAATCTGAAAGCACTCAGTGTGACTAATACGGAATAATAAAGGAAATCAGGTAGCGCCGTATATGGTAACCTGGGAGGCGTGGCCTGTGCTGACCCCTCCCCTCTGTGCTGACCCCGCCCCTCTCTGCAGCTGGACTTTGAGCAGGCGCAGGTGCAGCGGCTGGAGAAGGAGCAGCAGCGGCTGTGGGGCCAGGCGGAGCAGGAGCGCCACCGGGCCAGCGCCCAGGCGCGGGAGGAGGGCCAGCGCGTGGCCGAGCTGGGCCGGAGGCTGGAGGAGGCGCGCGCCGCCGGGGAGGCCCTGCGGGGGGAGCTGGAGGAGGAGCGGCGGCGGGCGCAGCAGAAGGAGGCGCGGGCCGAGCGGCAGCTGGCCGAGCTGGACACCGAGCGCGAGCAGCTCCGCGCGCGGCTGCGCCGGGAGGAGGGGCGGAGCCGGCAGCTCAGGGAGGAGCTGGAGGGACTGCGCCAGGAAGCCGCCGCCCTGAGGGGCGGAGAGGGAGGGGGAGGAGCCCCGGCGGGGGCGGGGGGGAAGGCCGAGGCGCCGAGCGGGAGCAGCGAGACGGACGGCGGCGAGAGGCCGCCCAGCGGAACGCCCGTCCAGCTCAGAGTGAACGGCCACCACGCCCCCAAGGAGGGCCAGGCTCCGCCGGAGAACGGGCTGGAGAACGGGACCCCGCTCTCCCCCGCCCACCCCCACCCCCAGCTTCACCCCAGCCTCTCCCCCTGCAGCACCGCCTCCTCCTCCCTCGCCTCCTCCCCCTGCTCCTCCCCCGTCCTGGCCAAGCGTCTGGCGGCCACGCCCGCCGGCAGCCCGGGCTTCCAGTCGCCCTACCAGGCCAGCGTGAACCAGCGCTTCCAGGCCGCGCGCCACAAGTTCCAGACCCAGGCGGAGCTGGAGCAGCACCAGCAAGGGGGGGGCAGCGGCCCGCAATCCCCCCGCGACCTCTCCCCCACCACCACCCCCCCGCCGCCCCCGCCCCCGGAGCACAGCGCCGCCAAGCAGCTGGCCCGCAACACCGTCACCCAGGTGCTGTCGCGCTTCACCTGCCAGCAGGGCGGCGCCAAACCGCCCGCCCCCAACAACTCGCCCTTCGGCACCGACTACCGCAGCCTGGCCTCCCCCACCAAGGGCCCCGCCACCAGCCCCCTGTCCGCCGGCGTCAGGTCCCCGACCGTCGCCCGGTCCGAGAAGACCCACCCTCCTCCCATACCCGCCAAAAAGCCCGGCCTGTCCCCGTCCCCGGCGTCCCCCACCGCGGCCAGCCGGTCCAGTCCCTTCCCAGAACTCTCCGGAAGCTGCGGGCTCAGCAGCGGCCAGGAGGGAGCCAAAGAGCTCGACCTGGTCATGTCCTCCACCAGCTAACCGCCCGCAACCCCTGACCCCTGACCCCTGACCCCTCACCTCTCTACTGTCCAGCAGCGGCTCCAGCAGCCCAAGCGCTAACGAGCCAGAGCTCTCTGAAAACACTGTCCACTTTATTTATTACATTATTAATGACTTTATTTTTTTTTTTTTTTACAATCTGTTGATCTTTACAAAAATGTAGTCTAGGATTAATGTGGTTAAGTAGTTAGAGGTTAGACGTTAATAAACACAGACTATATTGATTTTATCTTTTGATTTTGCTCAGCGTATAATGATAAAACTGGTTAAAAAAGCCGGTAACTGTGACCATAACATTACAAAAGCACTAAGTAATGGCTTCTGTTCAGGCAGCCAGGTGAATACAGAGCCTGTCCAGTTGCCCCCAAGATGAGTTATCTGAGACGGGCTCCACATTCTCTCACTGATAACTTCCCTTCTTGGCCAAAATGAGAGTCTTCCTGAAGCAAGCGATGGGGGAAGGCATTATGGGGAGAACG
Organism: Anguilla anguilla; assembly: GCF_013347855.1. Lineage (NCBI taxonomy): Eukaryota > Metazoa > Chordata > Actinopteri > Anguilliformes > Anguillidae > Anguilla > Anguilla anguilla. The sequence goes on along the minus strand of NC_049211.1, from coordinate 43,527,258 downwards.
TTTGGAGAGAAACCTTGGCCCCGTTCTCCTGGCCCAAGCTGCGACTGTCAAAGAGAGCGACGGGCGGGTTCGAGAAGCAGCTTTTCCGTGATGACATCACAGGCTGAGCGTCCGAGGGCTGACCCGCTTTGCCGCGATCCGCGGGCTCCACGGAAACCTGACATCGATGGCCAGCAGGGCGGCAGCAGAGAGCTTGTGCAGGATAACAGCGGACCAAAGAACCTCGTCCGTGTAGCTGAGCGTCCCAGCGACACCGTCCCCCCCTCCCCCCCCCCCCTCACGCTGATGGAGCAGCTCTGTGTCCCCTCCCCACAGGGCCTACCTCATCAGCTCTTGTGGCGGGAGGGGGGTGGGGGGGGGGATTCGGGCCTACACTCTTCTTTCTTCCCCTACACAAGAGTGGAAGTGGATGTACTTTACAGTTTTACAAAAAGGGAATTATTTTTTTGTTGTTGTTTTTTTAGATGACTATATTCCTCAGTTCCACCTGCTGTATTTAGAGATCCATGAAAACACCAGTTAAAATCCCACTGTGACCCTGCACAAGACCTACACTGGGAACTGGGGTCAGTTTGGGCCAGTAACATCTAACCCAGTTTCTCTAGGACAGTCGTAGATGTGCGTATTTATGTGTATGTGTGTGTATGCTGGTTTTCGTTACAACCTGTCCTCCACGGATTAACTGTCTCAGTTTATTAATTTGCTGTATATAATATACTCCTCTGGACTTCCCAAAATACTTTGCTCTACAATGTATAGAGTGCAGTCATAAATTCAGGCGGAAGTTGTGAGTAATCATTGGTAATAAATTCATGAATACATTTACAAATAAATAAATATTGAAAAATCATGCTCAAAAAAGAATAATGATTGGGTACAGCACAAAAAGAAAAATATATATAAATATATATATTAAAAATTAAAAGTCATCATACATGTGGCCCAGCAGGAATCAAACGGAGACAGGATTAATGAAAATGGCGCCCTCTTAGCCCTCTGGGCGCTCTTATGGGGCGGCAGAGTAGTGTAATGGGTACGAAACTGGGCTTGTAACCTAGAGGCTGCAGGTTCGATTCCCGGATAGGACACTGTCGTTGTACCCTTGAGCAAGGTACTTAACCTGCATTGCTCCAGTATATATCCAGCTGTATAAATGGATGCAATGTAAATGCTATGTGAAAAATGTTGTGTAAGTCGCTCTGGATGAGAGCGTCTGCTAAATCCCTGTAGTGTAATGTAATGTTGTGCTTCATCAAAAACACTGTTCTTGTTGATGATAATTACACTTCATTCTATTTCCCAGTGATGTTTCAGTATGGAGTCACCCGATGTCCAATCGCCTCTTTTCTCCGACTCCCACATACACGACATGTGTGGCCTGAGTTTGGGCTGCGGAGAGAATGCGGCCGCCTGGACGGGGTTTTGCTCTTTAAAGCAGAGAGCCGACAGGCTGCACTGTGATGTTGTGGCTTTGGGGACAGAAGTGAGAGGATTTGCCTGGTCAGGAAGCACATTTGCACAAAGTTCCAATTAAAAAAACGAACTGTGTCCATTAAGGTTGAAGTATCCAGACAGAGTGAAGTGTTCCCAGAGGCAGAATTAGCGGGGATGGGCAGCTCAGCGGGTCAAAATGGCGGTTAGCGGCGCGTGGGCGAGCTCCGTGCCCTCTCCTCCGGCTGTGCACGTGCACGTGCGCGGCTCGCGTGGCCGCGGGGTGAAAGGAAGCGTCTGGCGGGCGCCCCGTGTCTCAGAGGGGAACCACGCGGGCTTCACGGTCCAAAATCCGGGCAGCATTTAAGATGCCAAATTTATTTTTGAAAAAAAAATATATAAATCCACTCTGTGGGGGAAATGATGAATTTACTGTGGGCTAAAATAAATAAATAACAGTGGATCCTGTTCAGTGGCATCTTTTGAAAGCACAATGCATATATTTTTCAGTTAGCACTCCTGTTCAGCATATTTTTGAAACTGATGGTAAGATTTTAATACTTCTGATCGGATTACTTGACATTGTTTTTATTATATATCTAGTATGCGTATGTGGATTGATTAACTAGTAGATACACTGATTTTTTTTTTTTTTTTGACATCTCTGTTGAGTGAATGGATGCATATTCATGATTATGTTCCAATTTCATAATATATGTACTAAAATTACCATAATGAAAAATTGTGCACTACAGCTGACAAAGTTATCTCCTGTGACTAATGGGCTAAAATCTGGCTTTAAAATACTTATAATTTCTGGAGGAGCATGCAGTACTTTTAAACACTGGCAGTTCCATATTGCTGTGAGAAGGTTTGCACCTTTAACCCTGTTCAGGTCTTGCATGGCAGCCACACGCAGCAAATGTGCCTTTTACACCAGTAATCTTCTGGGAGACGGTCACTGTTCTGTCTATTTAGGATATAATCGCTTCTACCCTTTCATCTTGCTTGTCTTTCTCTGTTTTGTGGCTGTCATTGGAGGAAGTAGTCCTGGGGGTGATCACATCCTTTACTGAAGTCCAGCTGAGGGAGAGAATGGGATGGAGAATGCAGGGAATGCAATGGTGTTACTTCACCACTAGAGGGCCAGCAGATCTATTTAGTTATCCTTTGGTTTTGTATCGTTTTGGTCAGTTTCTTGGTTTACGTATTACAGACAACAGCTGTTGTTCTGCCAGGTTTCAATGTTCTTTTTTTTTGTTTTTTTTTTTAAGCGATCAGTAAAGCAGATTATAGGAAATCTTTCAGGATGACTTTGGTCAGTAGAACGCAGGGTGTTTGGGTGACAGTAAGTTCCAGGTTAATAATGCACTGATGCAAGGAAGTCTTTTTTTCCACACATACTGTAGATTATTAATGAATGGAACAGCTTAGCAAGTTGTACAATGTAAGCAGAGGTCGTTGGGAAGTTTGGTACAGTGCTGGATAGTCTCTCTAGACAGTTTGGTTAGGCTTGTTATTAGGCAGAAAACCCATGGTTTACCGTCTGGTAGGAGTATGGAAAAAAACCTGGTTTGTGAGGCCAACAGCTGGGGGGAAGAAAGTGAGACACCTAGACAGGCTGAAAGCCCTGTCCTAATCACGGAGTATTCACCTTATTCTTATGCCCTTTTTTTTGGGTGCTCAACTGAATGAGGAACTGGGGCGACAGAGTTTAATAAGCTGCTTCTGCTGCAGAACTGTGTCTCTGCTGCCCCCTGGTGGCTTCAGCTGTCCGTCGGCGATAAGCCCACGGACTGCACCGCCACGCGGATGGTTCCAGAAATGTGCGGATTAGGGAGTAGAGGTGTGTGTTTTCCGAGCGTGTGACGAAAACGAAGTGGACATTTAGCGGGCTGTAGACTGTAGTGTGCATAGGCATGTGAGACTAGTCTGCCCTGTGTTCTTTGTTGGTTTTGTAATGTGTACAAGAGGACAATAAGGTTGCTTTAACTATTTTGCTTTAATGTATGACCTGGTCTCTTATTCCTTGGCTGTTGTCCTTCAAAACAGTTTACAAACTACATGTGATTTTTGGACTATGAAAATGCATTGAAACATTGGCCTAGTCTTGGCCTTGTTCGTTTACAGTAATGCAGGCGTTTTTACAGTAATATACAGCTATATTACAAGAAATAAAAGGACTGATGCAGCATATGTCTAATCAGTGGCAAATATAACTGAAGCTTGATTGCAGACTATTGACAGACTACAGCAAAACAGGCCTTTGATTTCTTCCAAATCATAAGTATATTAAAATGTTGTGTTTATTGCCATTGCGCTGTTAAATCTCACCTCCCTATTGACTCTCGAGTCTCTGCTATGTGTGGAGGTTCCAAATGGGTTTCTACAGAAGGGATAATACATGGGACTCTTTTACAAAGTTTTAATGGCATCTGATAGAATACTCTTGAGATATGGCTAAACCCAAACCACACTTGAATTGAAGGCATTTTGTGGGTTTTGTCAAACCAATATGTTTGTGTACCTGAGATTAACATATGTTTGGATTATGGCCTAAATGTATGCATTTATAAAAAATCTGTACCACAGCATTAAGTACACTAAATTCCCGCATGCAATATGTTTACTCCATGTACTAATAAATGTTCTTATGGCTGTTTGTTTTATATATCTGAAAAATTATATATATAAATATGCAACTTCAAGTGCCTTTGGAATTGCATGAAAAAATACATATCAGAACCTTAAAAGATATGACAACCCGCTACTGTATTTTATATGTAAGTGCAATCTGCATTACTTAATAAAAACCATGACGGAAAAACTGGTGTCCGTACGTTCTCTTCAGAAATGAAGGTGGTTCCAACTGCTTTACAAAGTTCAAACACATAACTCAAAAACAGAAGGAACTTTGGCCTGAGAGCACTGTTCTTTCTATCAAGCCAAAGTGTACCATGTAGAAATTGTTCCATTACAAGGAATGGAACAAGGAATGGCATGTTTTACTGCTAGTCTCAGTGAACCCGTACACGTCAAGAATGAGCACTACTAGCATATTACCCGCCAATAGATGGCAGTGTTGTATCAAACGTTTATAAACAGTGTAAGAATCGTTCATTTATTTCCGAAATTGTTATAAGCCTAATTTATTTTTGCCTTAGCTATTTATCCAAGACAACTGTGTATAACATTAATTGCACTACTGTTATCGCAGAGTATTTATACAATTGATTAATGCAGTAAACTGCAGAGTTAAACAAGGAATCTCTGCAAACCCATCAATAAGGAGAGAGTAAAACGCATAAAACAGGCTGTCCCTTTAAGTTCAACACAGAGAGTGTCCCTGGGAAACCAACACTTCACCTCTCGCTGACAACTGTGCGGGGTCATGCATTATCGCAGCGACTCGTTCCCAATTCAATTTTCTACGCCTGGGAATTGGATAGGTTTCAACTCGGACATCGGTGTGTGTGTGGCCCGGGAGACCGAGGCCGATAAAGCCTGATTTATAGCCAGCTCAAGTGAGTGCGGTACAGCGGAGGTGAGCAGCATACGCAAGCAGCCGCCCTCACTTACGGGCCATTCAGAGTTGAGAAGGTTTAAGCAAATTCGGTTAGCCGCTCAAACGGTGCGCAAGTGCAGGGGCGCTGGGTACGCGCCTCTGCCGTAGTTTGAGGGGAAGCCCTGTTAGACCGACACACACCCATTCAGACCGTTAAGCCATTTTCTCCGTGTACATTTACTCACAAAAAGGTTGAATATCTAGTCCGCTTCATCAAATGTTGCATAACTATACGTAGAAATAGTACATTCACCCAAAGTTAGGGACTTAAATTGAGAGTCACCGGAAAAACAAAAGCATTTTCCGCATCTAACTGCCCCTTACTCCATGGAGGTATGTCACAGCACGCGCACAGGTCACAAATTAGCGTATATTTTATGAAAATACACAAAAATGTTGCACAAGTCACCGCATTTTTATGTATACGTGTGAGTCTTTATACTTATGTACTAAATTATAATAACATTTAAAACATAGTTTTTCTGAGCGGAAACGGACTCTTGCCGAATAGATTTTGACTGAATGCCTCTGGAACATCAGTCAGTTCCTATAATAAGCATTTATCTGCTTTCTGTGCTTGTTCTCACTCATGTATCAGTGCATAAGCAGTGTTTCTTGTCTACAACAATGCCCATCTATATCTATATAATATTATAAAAAATTACATGTATAATATTATATGCAAGTATAAAATAATAAAATGGGTAACTGAATAGGTCCAACTCTTTGTATGCAAGTATAAGGTGCTTGTTAATGTGACTTTTGCATTCACCCTCCCACCATTCTGTTGGAAGAAACACTTTTCAACTTTTGACTGCACTGTACAACTGTACATTTTTGAACACTCAAGTTTTAAACAATGAATAAATCTAGCATGAATTCTACAAGAGGAGGTTTGTATATAGTACATTGACATCCTCACTAAAACTCTCATTCCATTCCAGAGAAGTCAATGGTAGAGGAGTATTTTAAAATAAATGACCAAAAACATTTCCTACAGTGAACACAAAGTCTTACTACAGTTTGTGAAGTTACATGATCCGGAAGAATCATTTTTCAAATGATGCATGACAAAGGAAAACAAGTAAAAACGGTAAAAAATCACTTCACAGCCTGAGCATGATAGTGAAACACAACTGAAGAGAAACACCATGCGCTGTTTGGTTGCTCAGTCGTATAAACATACGTACTTGTTTGTTTTGAGCAGTTTTTTCTTTGGATCATGCCTACCTTTCTCAGGCCATTATGGAGTCAATTTTTTATTTTTATATGTATGAATTGTGAATCACAGTGACAAACTGGGATCCATGATGACTTGGACATTTATGATGCCTGGATTTATGTTTACAACTTTAAACCCTGATTTAAAGTCAAATGTAATAAAAAATAAATAAAAAAGCCCACATGAAATGCATCACCTTTACTTGCTCTGTGTGCCCCCAACTCCTGCTGACAACAGCAGCCCTCTCCCTCCAGCTTACAGGCTTTTTGGGAAGGACAGCAGCCCTCTACCTCCAGCTTACAGGCTTTTTGGGAAGGACAGCAGCCCTCTCCCTCCAGCTTACAGGCTTTTTGGGAAGGACAGCAGCCCTCTCCCTCCAGCTTACAGGCTTTTTGGGAAGGACAGCAGCCCTCACTCCAGCTTACAGGCTTTTTGGGAAGGACAGCAGCCCTCTACCTCCAGCTTACAGGCTTTTTGGGAAGGACAGCAGCCCTCTACCTCCAGCTTACAGGCTTTTTGGGAAGGACAGCAGCCCTCTACCTCCAGCTTACAGGCTTTTTGGGAAGGACAGCAGCCCTCTCCCTCTAGTTTACGGGCTTTTTGGGAAGGACAGCAGGCCATGTGAAGTGGGACGAGCCTGCTGGTGTGACAGGGGGGTCAGGGTGCTGGGGGAGTTAATGCAGGCCATGTCTTCAGTGGAGTGGTGTTGGGGGGAGGGGGGAATGGGCATGTGGGGGTTTGAATTGGGGGGGGGGGGGGTGTTGTGTCCCTGGCTGTGTCTGCAGGGGGTTTATGTTGTTGTGGTGCTGGTGGGGCGGGGGGCAGGTTAATTTGACAGCACAGCATCATGCTGCTTGGGTTGGTTGTCTCTGTCAGTGTACGGGACGGGGATGGGGACGGGAATGTCGCGTGTCCCTCGCGGTCGGATGGGCGAGAGAGAGCCGCCCCCTGACAGGTTTGGACAGGGCCGGAGCTCTATGAGCTGTGAGCCAGAGTGCTCACATACGGCCCCTGCCACCTGCTCGGGAGACCCCGCGCATAGGGCCAACGTCTTACAGACCTGCAGCCAGCTAAACAGAGTATTCCAAAGGGAGGACCCCAGCTAATGCAGTCCTCAAACACATAAAAATCTGATTATATTTCCCTTATATACTAATTAACACCATAATTAATTCATCCATTCAATCAATCAACGCCGTATGACTGACTGACTGCTGTTATTTGATCATTAAAATGCAAGAGGATCACTTATATCCCTGAAGATACGACTGCACTTGTAAAAAGTATCAAGGGTAGCTCAACAAAGTTATGAAACACATTTCCACTGTGTGCTTTGGCCAGTGTGCTAGCGCATGTTTCCCAGGCCGTGATTGGGCAGATTAGACAGTGATGTTGGGAGAAAACCAGGCACAGCTGCAGCCCCCAGCATTAGTGCCTGTAATGGTGTACATAATGCCTTTAACAATAAGGTAATGATGGGGCCGGGGAATGCTTTGATCTTATCGAAAGGGCACAGGGACTTTCTAATAGCTCTATTAGACTGGGGGAATGCAATCACTTGTGCTCACTTGTGAATGGGATCTTTTGAAGGCAACAGTCAAAAGACATTAAAAAACAAACAAACAAACTTCATTTTGCTTTTTAAAAAACATGCCACCAGGGGTGGTGGATCTCTATAGTTCCATAAGGGTTCTTCTTGTAATAAAAATAAACGAAATACACACAAAATTTGATGGCACTCGATCCAGAGAACTCCACTGCCCATTTGCTATGCCTGCGTCATAGCCATGATAAACGTCAGAGCGGTTCAAACGGCAGTGAGGCAGGGCCTTTTAGAAAAGCTGGGCCTCTGTGTACCTCTCCTGCTCACAGTCTGCAGCGATGCTATCGCTTCGTGAGCGTTTAGCATCTGATCTGCCCGGCGATGCAGGGAGCGATAGGCCTCCAGAAGGCCCACAGGTGTACGTGTCCTTTGGTTTCCTCTATAGCCGAGCCGCTAATCGGCGCAGGCAGGCGCGCGAGCAGTTTACACAGCTGACACGCAGCGACGGGGGATATCCGAGCTGCCCTCACGCTCCAGCAGTCCCACAGGTTTGAATTATAGGCTTGGCTTCGTACCCGTGTCCCTGAGGTTAGCGTGCTGACAGACGTCACTGGGCAGGTACGACTGAGCGAAGTGACGAGCCTCGCCGCGCTCCAGCTAACGCTTTTAATTCACTTTCTCTGAGCGTTACGCTAGAAAGGCTGGGGAAGTCAGGGTAAATGTTCCCAGCATATACAGTCATCCAGTTTCCTGGATGTCCCTTGAATGGTATCTTTAAAACACGAGGACATTCTTCAGATTGATACTCGCGTTAGAATGTAAATATATATTTTATAGTACGTAGTAGTTAATGTTAGTTTTTGAGAATGTTAGCATTGTTAAACAAAACTGACGTTTCAATATTTTTATTCAGAACATTCTTAAAATGTATTTGACATGTTTCCTGTGTAATCTTTTTCCATGACTAAACGATAACAATCAGAGGACGCTGCCAGAAGGTTTGTGTGCAGCAAGCCTGGAACCTTTTCTGTGATTCTGACAGAATTTGTTTGGAATAAAAATGTTCCACGTCTGTCCGAAGAACGTTCTCACCATAGCATTCTCACACAACCAAATTAAAATCTAACCGGAATGTTCCACAGTGTTTTTGAGATGTTTTGTTATGGCTGGGTGTTTTTCCTTACAAACATAAAACAGCATTGGGTTTCATAACATATCTGTATCCTGAGGCAACAACATTTGTTGTGAGACAAATATTTTTTTGCATTGTCCAGAAAAATATTTAGAAAGGGAATTTATCAAGATGTGTCAGGGCAGGCTGCATGCACATTAAGACTTTGGTATGCCTGCCAAAGGATTTTAAGGTTAGGGCCAAAGAAAAAGATTATACTGCGGTATTTTCAATTTCATCGAAGTAGGAATGAATGTTACCCAAAATTTTTCGGGTTTGCCAAGATGCCTCCATGAAGTTGAATTAATCTTTGGATTAACAAAGATGGAATACCCCCCTTCTATCTTATGAGTACTGCAAATACTTCAACCTCTTTAGACACCAATACCTATTCTACATACTACTAAACTATTTTCAGAAAAAAATTCAGTTCACTTGCATAATTGCATTTTGATTAGAAACCTGTTTCACTGAAATTTCTTTAAAAAAAATAAATAAATACAGGCCATTCACAATTTTACCAGCAACCAACAATGAATTTAAATATATATATTTGACCCAGGTCTGGAACCAATAGAATAAAGATCTCCAAAAACAACAGCTTGTGAAAAAAAATCAGTGTATTCCCTTCTGTGTGGAGCTGACAGGTTTCTCAGCCATGCGTCCTGTGGGACGTGTCAGTCTTCCCTTACACAGGTGTGACTTTTCCTGCCCTAAAAACACCATTTGCACAAAATGAATCATTTTAATGCTAAGGCTTACATTGGATTGGAGGAAAATGTATATCTTCTGCATGACCGCATTTCTTATCGCGCAATACTCAAAAAAACAAGTGACATCTGATCAAGCTTTCACATTTCATAATCTCATATTTATGGAATGATAAAAAAGAAGTATAATCTATTGTATAAATCTATTTAAGTATTATTTATTATCACCAAGACAATTAAACTGCAGTTTTGCTCATGATATATTTTTGGTGTTGAGAGTATTGTCACAGAACTGAGTATTTGACATAAATAACTGTTACTAAGGTTCAAAATGGCAGCCTTTTCATAGAGTACTGTTACACACCTTAATTCTACCAGACACAGACTACTTTAGTACAAAGGCCAGTTGGGGAAACACTTTTTGTTCTGCTTCATAATTTTCTTTTGGTTCCACCCCAGAGCTCAAACTCGCCACCAACCAAACTCTTCTCGATTTGCAATCAGCCACGCAGCTTTAGCAGCCTCTGACCACAGGCTGTTTATGCAGGTTAAACACACTTTCCCACCACTTTCCAAAGACAGGCGAATGGCCTCCAAAGCCACCATTATGAATGAGTCTGGAAGAGATCACCGTCACAACAAACAAGGTAAGACATGCTGCTGGAAGGGCCTGTCTGCTCAACAGCCCGCCGGCCTCCCGCAGACTGGCTAACTGTGAGCCCGAGACCAGCTAGAGGAGACTGGAGGAGTCAGGGCCACTGACAGAGAGAGAGTGATTGGGTGAGAGAGTTAGAGTGAGAGAGTGAGAGAGAGATATGGGGGTGAGATAGAGAGGGGGAGAGGGGGAGAGAGACAGAGAGAGGGTGAGAGAGAGAGAGAGAGAGAGAGAGAGAGAGAGAGAGACAGACAGAGAGAGGGAGAGAGAGAGAGGGGGAGAGAAACAGTGAGGGAAGAGGGAGTGAGACACACGGAGAGCAAGAAAGAGACAGAGTGAGAGAGAAAGAGGGGAGAGGGAGATAGAAAGAGTTAGGGTGGGAGAGAAAGAAAGGGGAGAGAGAGAGGAGAGGGAGCGAGAGCAGCTGTGATTGGTTAGAGCAGTGTGAACAGGAGGTTCACAGGTGAGACGGAAAGGCCTTAATTGGATGTTTGCACATTGAATGTTTAACGGTACCTGCAGGTATAAGGCATTAAGACACAACAATCACAAACAACCAACTCAATGATTAGTAATGATTGTCTGAAGTTAGGCGGGGTCAGTACCACTCACAGCTTGATATGCTAATGGCAGTGCATTGAACTGCATGCAGTTTGCCACCGGGAGCAAGTGACGGTTGCGTAAGAAGTGACCAGGGGTGCAGAGATACCCGACCGAAGTATGAGAGGGAGAAAATGACAAAATCGGGTGTCATCAGCAGAGCAATGATGTTGTGCCATGAGCAGAGATAACTGGACCAAGTGATTTGGTGTAAAAACAAATGAGGAGAGGACCAAAGACCAAGCCCTGAGGGACACCAGTCCAGAGGGAGAAACAAATCCCCTGCAGGCCACTACAACTGCATTCATATCAATATCATAATATACAGCAACTTATCTCGTGATGATCCACAAATATTAACAGTGAACCCTGTACCAATATTTTGTTTGTTCTTAATGGAAGTTCATTAAGGTCATTTGTGAGGGGTTGCCACTGCCCTTGACTATTGCACTGACAGAAATACAACACTTTTTCTACTACAGCAAGTGGCCGGTACTCTCATGGATGGTATTTGTTAACATTTGTTAACACTTTTTTTTTTGTTTTAACACATTTTTAGAAAACCAGTGAGAATTAGACGAGACATGCTATTTGCAAGAAACGCAACACTGAAGTAAAATACAGCAGAAATAAATAAATCTTTGCATTCACCCACCTCCAAAAATGTATTCATACAGAATGCTTTCCCCCCTGTATTTCTGAACAAGAGCTCATCACACCATGTCCAAATAAAAGTATATTTTAATATTAATATTATTTTATTTGATATATTTTAGTCGTGGTTTATGTATATCTTTTGCATTGATCTTTAGTCGGACAGCATGCATGTTACAAGTTACATACTTCCATTATTTGTCCTGTTTGATCCAACACACGTGTATCCATCATTATTTACCTTTTACTCATAAGAAAGTAAGAATGTGTAATGAAGAGAATAGATCATTCAGCCCATCCTGGTATGACATTTAAGTCTCTAAGACAGCCCGATTTTTGGTGGTAATCATTGAAGTGGTGACCATGATGGTTGTCATGTTATTTAGATTTTATTTCGTAGGTTCACCCTGACCAATATAAAATGCACTGTGCACAATTCCAACCATCATATGAAAAGAGTTAGGCACCACTGGACCAAAAAAACAGGGAATACAAATGGCCTGTCAGGCTTACATTGCACAATTCGTGAAATATCGAAGAAAATTATTCATCGAGGTATGAGTTGATCTTGACCAATATATCTGCATTTCAAAGCAGTGATGACATTAACGCCCCTGCTGGGATGGGAGGGAAAGGCCCCCCTGAGGCTCGGCCCTTCAGTGGTAGTTGCTTGTGGCATGGAGTGGCCCGAGATGAAAACGCTCATTCCTGATTTTTCATAGCGTATGCTGACACTCGGCCCAGGCTAATCTCTCTTTCCCAACAGAACTTTGGAGGCGATTTGCTGATTGAGTGGCCTGATGTCAGCATTATATGACAAACAGCTGTTATGGGTCATTTAAGGGCAGCCTCCCCCTCCAGCCCTGGCCATCACGCAAAAAGCTTTGATGACCCTCACTCCCTCCCCCCCCGCATCCTCGCCCCCTCACCGCCCCCCACAATCCCTCTCTACACCTCCCCCACCAACTCATTGCCATCCTCTTCCTAAACTGCCCCAAACTGAACCCAACGCACAGTCTCTGTAATCTTTCCTCTGTCCTGACTGGAGAGAGGCTGTTTTCTCAGTCCCACAGGCCAGCAGTGAGGGGGTAGACCAGAGCCAGAGAGGGATGCAGCTGTGAGACCAACCTCCAGTCCTCCCCATTAATGGGTCCCCCAGTCCTCCCCATTAATGAGTCCCCCAGTCCACCCCATTAATGAGTCCCCCAGTCCACCCCATTAATGAGTCCCCCAGTCCGCCCCATTAATGAGTCCCCCAGTCCACCCCATTAATGAGTCCTCCAGTCCACCCCATTAATGAGTCCTCCAGTCCTCCCCATTAATGGGTCCTCCAGTCCTCCCCATTAATGGGTCCCCCAGTCCGCCCCATTAATGAGTCCCCAAGTCCGCCCCATTAATGAGTCCCCCAGTCCACCCCATTAATGGGTCCTCCAGTCCTCCCCATTAATGGGTCCCCCAGTCCACCACCTTTAACGAGTCCCCCAGTCCACCCCATTAATGAGTCCCCCAGTCCGCCCTATTAATAAGTCCCCCAGTCCACCCCATTAATGAGTCCCCCAGTCCGCTCCATTAATGAGTCCCCCAGTCCACCCCATTAATGAGTCCCCCAGTCTTCCCAATTAAGGAGTCCCCCAGTCTGCCCCATTAATGGGTCCTCCAGTCCTCCCCATTAATGGGTCCCCCAGTTCACCACCTTTAACAAGTCCCCCAGTCCTCCCAATTAAGGAGTCCCCCAGTCCGCCCCATTAATGAGTCCCCCAGTCCGCCCCATTAATGAGTCCCCCAGTCCGCCCCATTAAGGAGTCCCCCAGTCCACCCCATTAATGAGTCCCCCAGTCCGCCCCATTAATGAGTCCCCCAGTCCACCCCATTAATGAGTCCCCCAGTCCACCCCATTAAGGAGTCCCCCAGTCTTCCCAATTAAGGAGTCCCCCAGTCTGCCCCATTAATGGGTCCTCCAGTCCTCCCCATTAATGGGTCCCCCAGTTCACCACCTTTAACAAGTCCCCCAGTCCTCCCAATTAAGGAGTCCCCCAGTCCGCCCCATTAATGAGTCCCCCAGTCCGCCCCATTAATGAGTCCCCCAGTCCGCCCCATTAAGAAGTCCCCCAGTCCGCCCCATTAAGGAGTCCCCCAGTCCGCCCCATTAATGAGTCCCCCAGTCCGCCCCATTAATGAGTCCCCCAGTCCACCCCATTAATGAGTCCCCCAGTCCACCCCATTAAGGAGTCCCCCAGTCCGCCCTATTAATGAGTCCCCCAGTTCACCCCATTAATGAGTCCCCCAGTCCGCCCCATTAATGAGTCCCCCAGTCCGCCCCATTAATGAGTCCCCCAGTCCGCCCCATTAATGAGTCCCCCAGTCCGCCCCATTAATGAGTCCCCCAGTCCACCCCATTAATGAGTCCCCCAGTCCGCCCCATTAAGAAGTCCCGCAGCATAAACTGTTGTTCTTCTGTGTCACAGCAGCATCAGAGAGGTCGTTAATCTCCCTGTAGAAGAGGGAACCTTCAGTCTCTGCAGGGTTTGTGCTCTGGGAAAGCCCTCCGGCGTTTCAATAGAGGGTCGCCCTCTGTTATTCAAAAGCACCAGGAAAACCTGTGTTCCGTTTGACTGATGTCCTTTCTAACTGAACGCCTAGGTCTGCAGTTGCGCATTCATGTATTTGTGCTGGCTGTAAAAAAAACTAAACACAAATCAAACTCAATAGATCTTTAAACTTGATGCAAATTGATTTAGAAATGTTAATAATTTGAAGAGTGTGTGTTTTCTTAAGCTCAAGTGAATACCGGTTTATCCAGGCACATGGTTTATCAGCCTTGAATAATAACATATTTTTCAAAGTGAAATGAAAAGATCTGGCAGAGGAGACGTGGAGTTCTGGTGAAATGATGGACCATCTTCAATGTGCATGTGGTGTTCCTGGGAGCCGTCCAGAGCAGGACCCAGCCCCAGCATTTCATCAGCTCGCCAACTCAGCGGCACGTCTCCAAAAGGGCCTGGGGAAAGGGCCTTCTCAGAGGGAGAGTCAGCGCTTCACAAACTCCTCGTGCTCTCCGAAAGGCTCGCTCTCACGTGGAGTCATAAAGCACTTTTAAAGAGGCGGTTTCTCAAGTAGGCGAAAGCATGTGTATGTGTGTCCATGTGTGTGTATGTGCATGTGTGTGTGTGTGTGCATGTGTGTGTGCGCATATATGTACATGTTCTACACGGGTGGCACAGCCCAGTACCAAAGCTAAAAAAACGGAGAAACTCTGTATATTTCAGGCAGCAGCTAAGCCAATTAGAACCATTGGGACCTGGCGCTGGGCATGGCACAGACCCTGTGCAGCCGCAGATGGTTATCAGGAGTGGCACGTCTATGGGGATCAGCAGACAGAAGGGAACAGTTTCATGGTTTAAAAAAAAAGAAAAAGAATTTGACTAGTAAGACTTCCTGGCAGACCAGGCCCGAGGTGCCGGTCAAACGACGCGGCGTGTACGATGATTAGAGTAAAATTGCCGTTCTGATGGGGCGGTTGCTGTGGGGTGGACGCCTGCTGCACGCTAGCCTACATCTGGTTGCTCTTTCCCAACCCTGCGTATGGGACAGGAACTCAGGGAACTCAGGGTTTAACCTCTTGTTGACCAGGAGACTGTTCACAGAGTAGGACGAGCTGCAGGACAATAGGTGTGAGGCATTTTTGGCCTCTCAGACAATGTTCAAGTTCCAAAAAGCTCCTAGCTTCAGGGCTCCAAAGCTTTGGAACAACTTTCCCTAGATCAGGCAGGACGCTGAAACCGTTTTTAACATGTATAGCCTGTCAGCTAAATCTATATCCTGAGAAATCACGTTGTTCTGAAACTTCCGAATATGTATTTAGTGACGTACACTCAGCAGAGCTCTGAAAATGTGCTTTGTGTTATTGTGTGACAACCTGCTTGCTAATGGTGTTACACACAAGCGAAGATTCATGGATTGCTTGATTGAATGATTAAACATTTCTCCATCTTCAGCAGGGAATAGATTTGCACATCTACACAGGAAACACATAGCTGTATTCCTTGAGGAGAGGGGTGGATGAGCATTTATCCCACAGTTCTTCAGCTACATTTCATATATTTTTTTAATTGTGCATATGAACCCATCAAGTTTTTTTTTTCTTTTTTTACTTTTATGGGAGGTGGACTGCCTGAAGAGGTTAAGGCTTTTCAAAAAGAATCGAGACATTACTAATCAAGCCAAAGCAAATAGTTTAGCTCAATTACTCAGGATTGTTCAGAATTTTTAAATGACTTTCCACTTATAATTTGCTGTTTTCTCTTCTCAATCTGAGGCAGAAACTAATCACATTCTTTCATACACACCACTAACATTCTGTAGTTCATGTGATTTGGTTCTGGATGAATTCAGATATGAATATTAAATTACTATGAAATTAAGAGGTTTCCAGGAACACTGAGTATCAGAAGGTTCATTTCCTCTCGCTCTGTGGTGTGTGGTGAGGTCTGTGTCTTCAGTTTTGCTTTCCAGGAACTGGGTAAAGACTCAAGTAAAACCCCGTTGGTCAATTAAGTTTATTTCTAGGGTTCTTAATCAGCCTAATTCCTCCAATGTGTACCCATCCTTGAAGCAGCCTCCTCCTGACACAAACACCAGAGAAAGTGCTGATGGACAGGGGAAGCTGTGTGTGCTGATTATGCGTCCAAAGAAAACAGCTTGTTCATATCTGTGGGACTGGCACGGCGACCACGCGGTTGGTCTATACGCCATATGTGTGCTGAGGCATACCGTATCTCTCCATCTCTGCCATTGGCTGGGAGGAAAGGCAAGCTAAGGCCTCGGACTCCCACAGAGACCCCCCACCCCCCCCCCACCACCCCGCTCGTGGGGCCCGCAACTTCTGCTGCCCAATTTGTCCTTCTTTCCTCCCTTTGACTAAAAAACACTGTCATATTTGCACAGGACATACAATATGTTTCCTAGGCAGGATTCTATATCAGTGAAGGGGCAATTAATCATTAAAAAAATGTAAATGGGCCTTAATATCGGACCTAGATTAGATTCACATTTTATGCACTTTCAGTTCTTGATGCTGGCAAAAAAAAAAAAAACACTCCTCTGAGATCTCTTAAATTTTAAGCACAAAAAGGCCTCAAACCACAACATAAAACAATACATGAAAAGAATTCTGTTCTCAATATTGGTGAAAACCGATGCTTCCATTTCAATTGTGATTGGGATTTTACTGGTGTTCAAAGGGTTACAGTATTTAAAGTGGTTGCATAATCCACGCCTGAATAATACAGGCAGTAAAATGCCAGGAATGTGGATCCATAGACTAACCAGGTGGTCAGCTCTGAATTCTCAACCCTGATATTTCTGTCTTCTGCGGACACTGAAACATTCCAAAGTGATGCAACTTCTGAAAATCGATTAAAGGGTGTGACCAAGTACAATACAGTTTCAATGGAAGCTCAGAAGCACTGGGGGACTCCTGTTACTAACTGGAACCTCCTGTAGTTAGAAACACAGAGGAAGGAAAAATTGGAGCTGACTATCTGGTTGGTCTATAATGTCTGTGTTGATAGTTCTCACTCATATGATGAAAAACTTTTGAGTGATTAGTGTAGTATATCTACTAGCACACTTGGTAGCAGACCTCAGCTAGCAGTCATAATATCCTTCTCCTACAGAAAAGAACAAAGCCATTTTGGTCTCAAATATAAGCTTTCTCTGTCCCTGTCTTTGAGTCCCATACAGCTAAATGTGTATGCATGCATCAACCTGGAGTTAACTATCCACGTTAACAAACAAACTGAATCCCAGCAACATGACTGGCATGCGGAGAGGGACGGAGGGAGGAAGGGAGGGAGAGAGAGAGAGAGAGGGAGGGAGAGAGAGAGAGAGAGGGAGAGAGAGAGAGAGAGAGAGAAATTGGCCAGGGAAAAGAAACAAACGTCAAAACGTAGAAATGTGGTTGGCCGTTGATTTATATATGTATGGTTTTTTTGGAAGGAGGCAAGGAGAGCTTGTGCGGGGGTTTCAGGGAGATGTGCGGATAATGCATACCATTCCCCATTAGAGGCACAAATATCAAGCCCTATTTGCTCAGTCAGTTTAACCAGGAATTACTGCGGGCGATGGGAGGTGGTGCAGGGCGATCGATGGGAGGCGGTGCAGGGTGTGCGATGGGAGGCGGGGCAGGGCGGGCGATGGGAGGTGGTGCAGGGCAGGCGATGGGAGGTGGTGCAGGGTAACCCCCATTCTGCAGTGCCCGCGCGGAACGATGAGTCATCAAATTCATCCTCTCACCCTTTACGCCCATTTCTGTCCACCGCTTCTCCTGTCTCATAGTCTTTAAAGCCAGCAGAGTGTACATCAGCTTTTCCAAAGCCATCACAGCCATACGTCACTGAAAAAGCACGAAACCTTGCAGACCCATGGCGCAACTTGGTGAACTATATTTTTTGGTTGATTTTACACGCTCATATATATCAGTTGGTTCTCTCAGAATTCTGACTGATAGGCAGGTCAGTATTTTCACTGGAGACTTGATACATCCCGCCTTATAACTTCAAAGTCCCAGGTCATTTGTGAATGGTTTAAATGGATTTTGAAAATAGACACTTCATGCTACAATCATGATAACGACAATGACTGTGCTGTGAAGTTTAGGTAGCAAACAACAAGGCTGAATTCTTTGACGTAATTTACATAGAAACTATACTCTCAGATCGCCTAGTTTCACTCACTGTGGCCAAGCGGAATCGATAACGTTTCACAAAATATATAACTTTAAAAGATTTAATTCAATCTTCTACTGGGACTTTTGCTGTTTATTGAGGGTGTGACAGAAAAGTTTGGCTGTAATCGAATGTTTTTCACATTTACCGTTCGATTGAGCAAGTACCATTCACAATACATTTTTATGGGTTAGTGCTGTCAGATTGTGCTAGCTACTTTACATTAAGCTTGTACGGCGATCAATAAAGCCTAACAGCACAGTACCACTTACTTCTTGTCACTTCTACCACCATTGCAATGAACTAAAAAAAAAAGGCTACAAACTAGTTTTTCTATGAGAAATGTGTTGTCAAACTCACGCGCATACACTGCTGGCGACATTCTAAAGCACAGCTTTGCCCTCCATACTATATAGCTAGCTAGCTATGGCACGTCCTCCTCACCTCTGTAACGTTGTTTGTTGTATTCCGTGTGTCCATACATCTGTATCGGTGGTTGTAGCTGTGTGTCCTTAGCTCCTACTCATGCGTGCAGGATTGCATCCGTACGCGCAAACTAGGTTAACTAAAGTAGGTGATCCGTACACGCTAACTAGGTTAGCTAAAGTAGGCGATCCATATGCGCTATGTTAGCGCAATGCCTTTATCTGTGTGCATCTCCCGAAATCACCACTTCGAAAGGCACAACATTTTTAAGCACAGCTTTATTGCCTAACATTACTTTAGGTAACCCTAACATGTTCGCATTTTGCCTACTCCTACTAAACGAAGCACCACCTGCGCATGCGTCCTACTAAACATCCCTCTCAGATCATCCGTGAGTGAGTTACTGACTGACACAATTTGTAAATAAAAAAATTATAGTGACAATAATAATAATAATAATAATAATAATAATAATCTATTCATAAAGTACATTTCATGGATAATATTCAAAGTGCTTTTCAAATAAAATAAAAGAATGCACAGTGATGACTCATCCAAAAACATTCCTTCAGTTCTTCAGATTTCCGCAGGCTTACTTTGAAGTGGACCTCGATGCATGCCATGATCATTAATACCTCTATACTGGCCACAGAAGGCCTCTCACAGTTAGCACCCCCTAGCCTCTGGAGGATGATGAACTCATTCAAAAAGGACAACGCATATACCTTGCCTCCTTCTCCGCTATAACACAGAATGTATTATTTGTTTGCAAATATCTTTTTTTTTCAGCACGTAAGGCAGGTGACCACTCAGACATTCAGGGGGAAATGCAGCTCCTGTGTGGATAGCTATCAGCATGCTATCGGGGTGCTATTGGCGTTCTATGAGGCCGCTATGTGGGTGCAATCTGGGTGCTATCGAGGGGCTATCGGAATGCTCTCTGGGTGCTATCTGGCCACTATCAGTGCGCTATCTGGGTGCTATCAGGATGTTATCAGGGTGCTATCAGGGTGCTATCGGTGTGCTATCAGTGCGCTATCTGGGTGTTATCAGGATGTTATCAGGGTGCTATCAGGGTGCTATCGGTGTGCTATCAGTGCGCTATCTGGGTGTTATCAGGATGTTATCAGGGTGCTATGAGGGTGCTATCAGGGTGCTATCGGTGTGCTATCAGTGCGCTATCTGGGTGTTATCAGGATGTTATCAGGGTGCTATCAGCGTGCTATCGGGATGCTATCAGTGTGCTATCAGGATGTTATCAGGGTGCTATCAGTGTGCTATCAGTGCGCTATCTGGGTGTTATCAGGATGTTATCAGGGTGCTATCAGTGTGCTATCGGGGTGCTATCAGTGTGCTATCAGGGTGCTATCAGCGTGCTATCGGGGTGCTATCAGCGTGCTATATGGGTGCTATCAGCGTGCTATATGGGTGCTATCGGGATGTTATCAGGGTGCTATCGGGGTGCTATCAGTGTGCTATCGGGGTGCTATCAGTGTGCTATCAGGGTGCTATCAGGATGCTATCGAGGTGCTATCGGGGTGCTATCAGGATGCTATCAAAGTGCTATCAGTGTGCTACCGGGGTGCTGAGGAGACTGAGGTAGCGGGACGTTGTGTATGTAAGACCCCGCTGTGCAGTGCGGTTGCCCAGCTCAGCATGGTCTGGACGATTGCAGGGATGAGAGCATCGGACCTAATGAAAAACCCCTGGACCAGGAGAGAGCAGCCGCTCGCCAGATTCCACATCAGGCCCCCAGATGTGTGTGTGTGTGTGTGTGTGTGTGAGAGAGAGAGAGAGAGCAAGGGAGAAAGAGAGAGAGCGCGAGATTCTTTCTTCCAGAGGCCACTGCGAAGTACAAAAGGTTACCTCAAATAAGGTGCAGCTGAAGACGATCCTTCCCCTGCCCACACCGGGGTTTCCATCCCGCGCACTCTGGAGAGCGCCAGGATCATAAACCGCCTGCCGCTGGACAGGTGGGGCTCTGCCGGGGATTCTGAAGAGGCGCAGGGCGGGACAGGAAGGGCTTTGCTGGGGAAGGGCCACAGTGGCGCACATGCGTGTGGGATTCCTCCCCATCTCCACAGACGACCCCGCCATCGACCATCCTGGCACGAGCCACACATCCTGACGGGTCCGCTGGACCAGCTTAACGTGTCAGGGGTATAAAAACCAGGCCCAGTGCATCACGTCTAAAAGAACCGGGCCCACTGTACTGCGTTCAAAAGAACCAGGCAAGTTTACTGTTCACTACCTTTCACCAGTTCTGGGTTAAAAACGTACAGATGAGATACACCTATTTACTACTTTCACAGATACACCTATTTACTAGAAAATTTGTATTAGAATGGCTATAGTCTCATAGGTTCAAAAAGTCAAATCGTGAGGACCGAGTTAAAGCCACGAATTGCCACAGCTCAACCTATTGTTGTGGAAAAAAATTTTAATTGATGTGGACTGTGCCTTATTTTTTACTCAGCAAGATGCTAAGAGGTGTTTTTTCTTTTCGGTTTTTTGTTTTGTTTGAGAATTTGCCAGTCTTGTTTCATCTCATCTGCTTTTGCAGTTTTGATCTGAACTGGGCTCTGGATGCTGCGTGGTGACAGACTGATCATATTTATAAACGCGCATTCCACAGTTTGTAAAATCATCACATTTCTTTCTTGTATGTGATGTACTCTGAGACATGCCCTGGAAAAAGACGGGTCTTGGAGACATGTACCTATCGCCACATGCTGCTGGGAACAGGAGACTGGTTCTGGTTACTGCTGTGATCCACAGTATATTAAACACACGGCCGTGAACTTCAGAAAGACCACTTGCATTGAAACTCTGTCAAATTTAGTAAATCAAGTCCCCCGAAAGTGAGGTGAAGGCAAAGGCTTTCGAAAGGTGTTTGTACTTTAGATACCTGACCCACAGCTACAGCAGTAAAGCATTCAGTCATTACCAGAAGAGTGCGGTAGTGTATGTGCAGGCTACGGAAATCTCATTTACCCACCAAATCTATCTGCCTAACAGCTACGCATTCCTTCCTGCTTCCTGATTATTGGGTTAGGGCGGACAGAGAGGTCGTTGCCAAGGGAACCCTCTAAAGCGAATCATCTTATCTGCCTATCAGGTGAATGAATCGCTGTAGCGGGGTCATTGTGGACATGTGGTTCTCTTGTTGTACGGTCTATTTCAGCAGCCTCCAGTGCTTTTAAGATCAGGCCTGTTGTTTACTGCAAGGTTTTCCATGATCTGGGAGCTATTTGTTTGTTTGGTCATTCCCACCACCAATCTGCAGCATCATTCCAGCTGTAGTGACACTAAGCCAGAGGGGTTGGTCTCCAGTCCTGAAAAGAAAACTGTTGTTTCATGCTCACTATGCAACAATTTTTGGATAAAACATGTGCTTAAATGCCTTTCTCCACAGTAAGGACATTCAACAGAAGCTCATATTTTTAAAAAATGCTTCTTTTTTGTTGACCACGTTCTTCCTTGGAGAAACAGGCACAAATGCATCCATTATGATAATAAAATAAGAAACATCAAACACCAGAATCGCGCTGCTCGCCGGTCTTCCTGTTTGGCGTCGAGCCATCTCGTCTTTCCACTTGAGCAATGTGGGTTCACATACTCTCCGTAACCGCCTGACTCGAGCGATCTCTCCTCCTCGCCATGTGAAATTCATTACGACACACACACCGCTGGCAGGACGAGGCTGTGAAGCACCGATAGAGCGGCGTTGTGAACGTTACTTTATTTTCTGCGTCCCCGTCGCGCCAGACGCGTTTCTGCTGAAGTCCTGCAGAGCTCGGGTCCCGCGCACCTGAAAGGTAACGAGGTGCGAATCGTCACGAACAGTCACTCGCAAACAGACGCGGGCCACTGACCGCGCGAGGTCAAGACTTGTTTGCGTTTCCGTGGTTCCAGAGTTACACAAAACCCTGACACATGCTTCCCCCCCCCCCCCCCCCCCCCCCCCCCCCCCCCCCCCCCCGCTCCCCCGCATCACCCTGAAATCTTGTTTAGAATAACTAGATAAGTGTGCTAAAGCATTCTGACTGAGAGCCAAAGGCCCTTTCAGGCCGTTCTGGCCTCATTAACAAACTCTGAAAATACAAACACTGAATGCAGACAATCTCATATAAGATTAGTCCTTCATTTCACATCAGAAGGTGCTCTCTAATTTTGTTTTGCAGTGATTTCTCTCTGCATTCTGGGATCTTCCCTTGGTGTGGGCATAATATAGAGATCACACCAGGCTCCTCTGCAGAACACGGCAGGATGCTAAATATTCCTGCGTAAAAGCCTTCTCCGTGTTGTACTAGATTCATCTACATCCACACACTGCACCAGGCCCGTATGTCTGCAGCCACAGCCATATTAGCACATAAACAGAAAAAAAAACATATTGGACACAGAGGACCCAGGGTGTTGATGCTGTCCTGTGCGTAGGCTTCAGGAGAACCTTCAGAACCCTCTGGTTTGTGGGTTATTGGTGATGGAATCTCGGAATAAACTGATTTTGTCCACAGATGTGCTGGCACTCTACGTTTGATTTATTATTACACGACTACACAACACCAAGGCTCACAACGCTGCTCTCTCACACATGACAAGGCTAGAGAAAATTGCAAACAACAAAGTGGTTATTGGTGGCATTGTACACCTGTTGTACTTACCATCACCCTCTGACTCACTAACAACAGGAGGAGATTGGTTAGTGTGCTCATACATATGAAAATTAGAAATGGAATTTATTCCAGTCCCGTATGTGGTTGGTAGCCTTGCTGGGAGATGCATAATTGATGAGAACATCGGCCAGAGTTAGGGAGGGTCCAGCCGGCCCCAAACCACAGCTCATCACTCTCTAGTAGGGATGGTGATCTTCAATTTTTTTGATCAAGTGATCGCATAATCTGCTCGATTCCAGAGAGATTCCTAGCATGGGGAAGAATCTATTTTTAAATGTGCCATTCATGCAGAATAACAACGAACATCAGCTTTTCCATCATAATAAAATCTTAATGCTTAGCCTATTTTGTCAAAAAACACTGAGTCAGATACAAAGAATTTTATTCTCAACTCTGAAGACCCACAAGACCTATATACAGCGGCTTGGCTGAATGCTCAGTTCTGATTGGCTGGGACCTGTGTGTTATTTTTCAATATACACCCGGCTATGAAGTAGCGCCTACAAAAGTTAAATCACTGTTCTGAATTGATGCGCATTGGTCTGACTCGATAAATAAAGTGGAAATTTGTAAGAGCAAGCAAGCCAAGTTACAATTTCATACTTGCGACTTAGTCAGCTTGATGTCCATGAATGACTGTATAGAGAGTAGCTAGCCTAGGTATAGCTTGACTATGTTATAGTTTAGCCTCTGTTTTGAATATAATTAAGTATTTGGCTAGCTAGCTATCTATGATAACGAAAACATGCCGTGAAACAATTTTGACCAAACTGAATTTTAATATTAGGTAACCCTGTTGAGGTACCAGAAAGATGCATTTGTTGCTTAGTGGTATAAAGTTATAAGGCATGGGATATTTGCTGGGATATGGGATATTAATTTTTTAAATGCATGTTTTCATTACAATTGACATAGGTAGTAGACTAAAATCGCCTTGGGCAACTTCCCTCAGCACAGAGCATTCAACCTGCGAGATGCTCGGCCTCTTGGATGTCCCACTTATACAGCGGCTTAACAAAAAGCATAATTGTAATGAAAACACGCATTTCAGAATATATATTTTCTTTATTCTGATCATATTAGATGAAGAAATATTTGCTATTTTAATGCATTTATTCTTTTTTTTACATACAATAAATTAATAAATGGCACCAAGTTCTAACATAGTTCTACATGCATAGTCGAGTAGGCACGTATCTGATTAAGTAATCGATCAATCCTTACGTGTCCCCATCCCTACTCACTAGTGACTCCTGCTGGTCAGTTGTGCACTGCGTGCTAATGCTGCACATGTAATGTCGTCCTCCAGCTCTGGCGTGTGCAAGCTTGGCTCGCAGGCTGCAGTGTTAAAGAAACAGCTGGTGTTTAGGAGGAGAGCGCATGCTCGCCTACACTCTCCCTCATTGGCTGTGGAGAATGCAGCAGGAGCACGGCTGTATGCCATTGGTAACTGCAAACTGGGGAGAAATTTGGAGGGAAAAGCATAAAAAATAAATGCCATTTCTTAAAGGTACAGAGCTAAAAATCAACTATTACAAACTACACACGGCATGAGGAAATCACGTGATCATCCGTCTGCTGTTAAGTCAGAGAGACTCTAATAGTGGGGTGATGGCCGGGGGGGGGTGGGGGCAAAGAACTGTAGATAGGTATGTATAGACACAGACCACCAAGGAACATGGGCAGAACATAGGCCAGGATTGGAAACACATGCTGGCGGGTGTGTGTGTGTGGGGTGGGGGTGGGGGTGGGGGTGGGGGGGCTGAAACCTTGAGGTGGTGGTTGCACCCAGAAGCTGGTGGAGGTCCTGATTGATCGTGGAGCCCCACTGTTTTCCACATGCTAATGCCCCTCCCCTTCCCGCCTACTTGCACAGAATCTCAGCCCCCCACCACCCTCAAGATTCATGCGCGTGAACCCCCCCCCTCCCCCCTTCACCCGACACCCTCCTTCCCAGGCACGCCACACACGCCTCGTCCCTCGTCAGACTGCTACCCCACCCACAGTCCTCAGGAACTTACGGCTACCGTCCTCCGCTGACTTTGTTTCAATGGGGGAAAAAATCACACAGGTAGAAAACAATGTTTTTTCTCCATTGATTTGACGCACATCACCCCAGAGAGAATATACAGAGTACAGAGCGGCCTCACAGATGCCATTTCAGCTGGCCCGAGCTGGCTCGATGTTCCTGTCAGGTTGCGTGAAAGGAGATGTGGGCCTTATTTCTTATGAAGCCCTCCACCCCACCTCCCCTCCCCCAATCCCAAAGCTCACATTCCTTCTCAGTCCTGAAGGCCAAGGTGAGGCACCACAAGCTTCGCCTACCTCAATAAGGCGATATAATGTTTTATGATTGTACCCAGCACTGCCCAAGAAAATTCCCTTAAAAAAGAGTTACTGAGCACTTTAATCTAATCTAATCTAAGAACACGCTTCATGCTCTCCTGTCATTTGGACAGCCACTAAGCCATTATGGCTGACATTTATCCTGATAAATGCAAGTGAGCCCATTACACTCACGGAGGTTAATGCAGACACATAACGAGCGCAGAAGGCCTCCTGAGTCAAGTCCCTGGGGCTCTTAAAGCAAACACAATGTGCACCAAACGTCCTAATAGGAAGAAACAGAGAATCAAGGAGGCTCAACTCTCAAGATGTGTTGGTCATCTATGTCAAAAATCACTTATGTCAAAAATCAATAAGAATCACATGTGAAGGACTTTGATGGGACATCAAAAGCTTGTTATGTTTGGTAAAGTCGGTGTATCAGTGTCTGGGGTGAAAGCTTGTTAAATTTGGGAAAGTGGGTGTATCAGTGTTAGGGGTGAAAGCGTGTTAGGTTT
This sequence comes from Anguilla anguilla, assembly GCF_013347855.1. Classification (NCBI taxonomy): domain Eukaryota; kingdom Metazoa; phylum Chordata; class Actinopteri; order Anguilliformes; family Anguillidae; genus Anguilla; species Anguilla anguilla. Next base: position 43,501,034 of record NC_049211.1, on the reverse strand, counting down.
AGTAAAGTGGTTGTATCAGTGTTAGGGGTGAAAGCGGGTTAGGTTTGGTAAAGTGGGTGTATCAGTGTTAGGGGTGAAAGCGGGTTAGGTTTGGTAAAGTGGGTGTATCAGTGTTAGGGGTGAAAGCGTGTTAGGTTTGGTAAAGTGGGTGTATCAGTGTTAGGGGTGAAAGCGTGTTAGGTTTGGTAAAGTGGGTGTATCAGTGTTAGGGGTGAAAGCGTGTTAGGTTTGGTAAAGTGGATGTATCAGTGTCTGGGGTGAAAGCTTGTTAAATTTGGGAAAGTGGGTGTATCAGTGTTAGGGGTGACAGGTTGTTAGGTTTGGGAAAGTGGTTGTATCAGTGTTAGGGGTGAACGCTTGTGACATTGTATGTATCAGTGTTAGGGGTGTAAGCTTGTGACAGTGGGTGTATCACTGTTCGGGGTGTAAGCTTGTGACAGTGTGTGTATCAGTGGTAGGGGTGTAAGCTTGTGACAGTGGGTGTATCAGTGTTAGGGGTGACAGCTTGTGACAGTGGTTGTATCAGTGTTAGGGGTGTAAGCTTGTCACAGTGTGTGTATCAGTGTTAGGGGTGTAAGCTTGTGACAGTGTGTGTATCAGTGTTAGGGGTGAACGCTTGTGACAGTGTGTGTATCAGTGTTAGGGGTGTAAGCTTGTCACAGTGTGTGTATCAGTGTTAGGGGTGTAAGCTTGTGACAGTGTGTGTATCAGTGTTAGGGGTGAACGCTTGTGACAGTGGGTGTATCAGTGGTAGGGGTGTAAGCTTGTGACAGTGGGTATATCAGTGTTAGGGGTGACAGCTTGTGACAGTGGTTGTATCTGTGTTAGGGGTGTAAGCTTGTGACAGTGTGTGTATCTGTGTTAGGGGTGTAAGCCTGTGACAGTGGTTGTATCAGTGTTAGGGGTGTACGCTTGTGACAGTGGGTGTATCAGTGTTAGGGGTGTAAGCTTGTGACAGTGGTTGTATCTGTGTTAGGGGTGTAAGCTTGTGACAGTGGGTAGGTTTTTCATTTGCAGGGTGGTTTACAGATGCTCAGCAGGCAGCAATGACCAATCTTTTTCGCCAACTTTTAAGTTCATTGTTTAGGAAAAAGGAATAAATTCATATTTCTATTTCCATGATCATATCTTTATGGAACTTTGCTGTCTCTGACTCATCTCTGACCCAGACTCTTATCATTAATCTTACTATGGACTGATTGATATGGTGCTGCATATTGTGCTTTCTGTGGGCCCGGATAAATCATTTTCTCTGTCGTTCATCTTGAGAATTAAATGCACCAGGGAAACACAGAAGAACTTCAAATACACAAACCAGAGTTATGAACTGAGCAAATCAGCTGCCTGCCATAGAACAAGCAATCGTGCCTTATCAAGAACCGGATCATCACTGATTTCTAGTTTGAGCAAAACAGAAACAAGTTGCACCTTCCTTTAAGAAAAACTGGGTTTACTTTCGAATTTACACAAGGGACATATCTTTCCATTAAAAAGTACAATTAGGAAAGCCAACAGTTGTTTTTTTTAAAGGAGTTCCAGGACAACAGATGAGGTCACTGAAAAAGTCTGTTTCATTCAGAAAGCCCTGGAATGCGATTTTGATTACTGCTAGCTTGATTATTGATTAAATTACAGCCATTAAAAAAATAAGTCGGCAATAGGTCTTCTCAGCAGCATAATTTCCTGTGAATAATCATATAATCTCCTGGGGATAATCATATAATCTCCCAGTAATAATTATATAATATCCTGGGGATAATCATATAATCTCCTGGAAATAATCATATAATCTTCTGGCAATAATCATATAATATCCTGGGGATAATCATACAATCTCCTGGGAATAATCATATAATCTTCTGGGAATAATCATATAATCTCCCAGTAATAATTATATAATATCCTGGGGATAATCATATAATCTCCTGGGAACAATCATATAATCTTCTGGGAATAATCATATAATATCCTGGGGATAATCATACAATCTCCTGGGAATAATCATATAATCTTCTGGGAATAATCATATAATCTCCCGGGGATAATCATATAATCTCCTGGGAATAATGATATAATCTCCTGGGGATACTCATATATTAAATGGTAGTGAGGTAAAGGTTTTTTAATCCTTGAGCAGCCAGGTGTTGGGCTGTCCCCCCCAAAACTGCTTCGCCATCCCCACCCCTCGCCCGCCTGTCCTCACTCTTCCACTGGCCACGACTTCAGACGAGTTCGTCGGAACATTCTGGAAGACCGCTCATCTCCTGCTGCAACGACCTCTGCATCCACTTTATCTTTCCAGGAAAGCACCAAGGCCAGGGAGAGTGTCAGAGAGAGGCGATGGTGTGGAGAGAAGCAGCCTCGAGTTCAGCCCAGGCCACAGGGCAGAGGCAAACTGGTGCGTTTCTGGATCTCCAGGAGTTTTCCTTAGAAACACAATATTTTGAATGTCTCACAGATGTATCCTTTCTATTAACCCTCGCCTTTTTAACCGCCCTTAAAAAAACTGTTCTCGAGGATTCGCCTGTAAATGTGCTTTATAATACGGTTGTTGTTTTTTGTTTTTATTTTTACATATTTCAGACACCATTGTGGAGTAATGATAATTGTTTTAGTTTACATACCATACCAATTACATTATAGTTCAGATTGACTGTGAATTAATATCTTTAGTATTTCCATTCATAAAACAGATTCTTATTTTTGATGTTATAACAGTTATCTATATTATAACATTCTTTTTTTTTTTTTAATAATCTTTACATTACTGTTTTTTTTTTTTTTATCAGACACACAAATTCATGAAACCATTTTATTTTCTTATATTTCACACATAAAAGCTATTGCTCAAAAATACCTCAGGTGCACGTCAGATGTTTTTCTGTCTCTGATTCATTCTGATGTTTTTCTGTTTTTCTGATTCATATTCTATTTTAACTAAGTATAATATCTGTATTTTTTGCACAACATATCTGAATAATACAAACCATGCATCTCATATTGGTCACGATGGAGTTGTCCCTCATGACGGAGGTTCTCCTGCAGCCTGACATAGGTGGAGCCGCAATGACCTGCCAATCACTCACTCGACTCAATAAAAGATCTGCTTGGTCTCCATGGCGATACGCAGTGACTGGCTCAGATCAGCGAATCGCTGTGGCCACACCCAGCAGCCCCGCCCAGTTTTTCGCCTGATGAAGCCTCCCTCGCTCGCTCGTCACTGGCGCAGATCCCTCTCTTTAAAAGGGCCGTGTTTGCAGAGGGGCCACTGGAGCCAGCCGGGTTAGCCCCGCCCTCAGCGAAGCTCATCCACGTCTCCCAGATTTCCTGCGTCTCTGTAAACACAGGGCAAATCCAGTGAAAGTGAGAGTGACTGCCTGTCAGACTGGCCTTGGCCCCATTTCAGAGGGAGCACAGCCTGAGCATACAGGACTAATGAAGCTGTCACCACAACGCACACACGCACATGCATGCACACACACACACACACGCATGCACACACACTCACACACACACACGCACACACACACGCACACACTCTCACACACACTCACATGCACACACACACACACACACACTCTCACACACACTCACATGCACACACACACACTCGCATGCACACACACACGCACAGGCACACACACATACACACACTCACACACGCACACATACACACACGCACACACACACACATGCACACGCGCATGCATGCACGCACACACTCGCACGCACAAACATGCACAGACACACACAGACACACACACATACACACGCACTACGTACGTACACATAGACACGCGCATATACACATGCATGCACACACACACACCCTTTTTCTCGGCCTTTCCCAGTTTTCCTCTCCTCTTCTCATTTGGGTATCAGGACATCCATCTTTGTTTGGTTGACAGCCCGTCGGGGAGGGGAGGCTGGGACAGTGCAGCCCTAATGCTTCCCTGCAGAGAAAACCAACGCCGCACAGTCCCAGATCACCCTCCCTAACGCAGGCAAGTGCTCAGCATTCAAAAAAAATGTGAACAGCAGCAACGGCTGAGGTACTCACAGGTGGCACACAGCATGAACCAATTCATGAAGCAACTGCCACATCTGGATTAATAATTATGAGAAACATTCAGACCTTTAACCTAATCTTAAACCAATATTCAAATCAAAATGTAAAATTTACAAAAAACAGATTTCATTTAAAAATTCACAGGGATCTGCAAAAGGGTTTGAGTTAAATGGTTTGATACGTATGTGATAAGGGTACAGTATCTGCAGAGCCACAGCACTCACATTACAGCGCTTGTGACTCGCAGCAGTCGCGGGTGGGCTCTGGCTGTACGGGCCTTCCTTATTCTGGGTTCTGGCTGTACGAGCCTTCCTTATTCTGGGTTCTGGCTGTACGAGCCTTCCTTATTCTGGGCTCTGGCTGTACGGGCCTTCCTTATTCTGGGCTGTGGCTGTACGGGCCTTCCTTATTCTGGGCTCTGGCTGTATGGGCCTTCCTTATTCTGGGCTCTGGCTGTATGAGCCTTCCTTATTCTGGCCTCTGGCTGTACTAGCCTTCCTTATTCTGGGCTCTGGCTGTACAGGCCTTCCTTATTATGGGTTCTGGCTGTACGGGCCTTCCTTATTCTTGGCTCTGGCTGTATGGGCCTTCCTTATTCTGGCCTCTGGCTATATGAGCCTTCCTTATTCTGGGCTCTGGCTGTACGGGCCTTCCTTATTCTGGGCTCTGGCTGTACGGGCCTCCTTATTCTGGGTTCTGGCTGTACGAGCCTTCCTTATTCTGGGCTCTGGCTGTACGGGCCTTCCTTATTCTGGGCTGTGGCTGTACGGGCCTTCCTTATTCTGGGCTCTGGCTGTATGAGCCTTCCTTATTCTGGGCTCTGGCTGTACGGGCCTTCCTTATTCTGGGTTCTGGCTGTATGAGCCTCCTTATTCTGGCCTCTGGCTGTACGAGCCTTCCTTATTCTGGGTTCTGGCTGTACGGGCCTTCCTTATTCTGGGCTGTGGCTGTACGGGCCTTCCTTATTCTGGGCTCTGGCTGTATGAGCCTTCCTTATTCTGGCCTCTGGCTGTACGAGCCTTCCTTATTCTGGGCTGTGGCTGTACGGGCCTTCCTTATTCTGGGCTCTGGCTGTACGGGCCCTCCTTATTCTGGGCTTTGGCTGTTTGAGCCTTCCTTATTCTGGCCTCTGGCTGTACGGGCCTTCCTTATTCTGGGTTCTGGCTGTACGGGCCTTCCTTATTCTGGCCTCTGGCTGTACGGGCCTTCCTTATTCTGGGCTGTGGCTGTACGGGCCTTCCTTATTCTGGGCTCTGGCTGTACGGGCCTTCCTTATTCTGGGCTGTGGCTGTACGGGCCTTCCTTATTCTGGGCTCTGGCTGTACGGGCCTTCCTTATTCTCCTTGTTATTGAAGTCTCGGGAGCCATGCCACACCGAGCGGCTTTCGGCTTGAAGTTGTCTGGTTTGAGTTAGCATGGTCTACGCAAGGGAGCTAATGCTGTTTCCCCATCACAGCTTCATGGTTAATGTGATTTCGTTAACTCGAACCAGGCGCTCTCAGCCTAATTGCATTATATTCCATTAATTTACACTACGTACTGCACGCCAGCTAAGTCTTTTTTCAAAACTCCTACACGCCATGGTTTTTACGGAACACAAAAGGCACATCCTCTCGAAAATTACTGTGCTGCTCTTCGTCTCACCTCTCTGCATGAATAATTAAAGGAATTCAGTTAAATACAGATTAATAATAAGAGCCATTCTAAAGATGAGAATGGTATCACAGGGGAAAAGGCAAATCTGACTTTGTCTTCTTCGCCCCCTTTCTGTAAATGGATATTCATTATATTTGCAGTTTGCTAAACAGGGTGAGGGTTCTTATGATGCATTCCCAGGCAGCCTCCCATCCATGTACACACCAGGCCTATCGCTGCTTACCTGCCAAGATCAGGAGATTTAAGCGGTATGATTGCTTGTTGTTATGGACTTGTCCTTAAGCGGTCCACCTTGTACAGTTCCCCCCTGTTCAGCCACCGTTCAGCCCCATCACTCAACGGAAACCTCGTACTCAGCGGAGTAGTCACCTCCTCTTGTGGCCTTTCTTCAGTTCTCTGTGTTTACGCGTGTCATTCTTTACCCTTCACAGACATTTTGAGACAGGCAGGTGGTAGATTGCGTTTGCCACGGTAACCGCGGACGCGTGTTTACGGCGGGAGTCCGCTGAGCCCCGAGCGGCAAAGGAGGCAGTTTACTGAGATTTATCAACCAATTACAGAGGTCAGGAGCTCACGTAAACATTTAGAGAAAGAGAAATACTTGGGGTCTCGTCTTCTCCCTTCATTTACTCCAAAAAGCTAATACAACAAATGTTCTCCGGACATTAATCCAGACTTTGGAGTCTGTCTATGATAACTACGATTTTGTTACATTTGGCAAATGCGCCTAATAAAAGGAATTCGTTGTGCTTATTCAGGCTCGTCTGAAGGTTTTACACGTAAAGCAAAGCTCTGGAGTGGTAAATATGTCAGAGTGCAGCAGCTAAAATAAGAAAACAAAATGCTAGTCACTCTATCCACTGCACAGATTTGTGGCATCAGCGTGCTAACAGGAAAAGTTAGCTCAACAGAACTTGGTTTTAAAAATTAAAATAAATCTGCAAGTAAGCTTAAAATGGTACATGCCTAACTATTAAAAGTGTGAAAATCTCCATGCATCGGCATTCCATCTAGGAGGACAGCTCACTGCAAATGCGACGAGCTTCCTCTTAGATGACACTGGCGGTTGTGGTCATGTCCACGGGTTACTCGAGAGCATGTGCGATCTGGAAATGAACGCTTGTAAAACGTGATGACTCACCATATTTAAAAAAAAAAACCCCGAATAGTGTCGCTGACACGACGCAGTCCCGTGATTCACCGCGTTCCACACGACCCTGTTCTCCGCGTCACTGAGACCAAGTGAGTTTGATTTGTTTGAAAGCCGATGAATTAGTGGCAGAGGCCCCGCTTCACGCGCCTGCTACCCAGCGGCTCGCCGGCTCGCGTCCGTATTTTATGTTTGCATTTTCCCATGAAGCACTTGTTTTTTCTCTCCCCGCAGAAAAGGACTGTCTGGCCTCTCTCTGTGGTTCTACTCGGTCGTTTGTTTCAGTGAGTGACAGGTGGGCTAAGAGAGGGGAAGCTGAAGGAGAGACATGTACGCCCAGCACAGCGGCTAGCGCTGCTAGCAGGCCTGTGACTGACCCACCCTTTTACATGCTCCCGGCTAACATGAGCCAGATGTGCTAGCCTGCTGAGAAACAGCCTAGGAAAGAGCAATTTATCTCGCTCGTTAATGCGTCTGCGCGTGTGTGTGTGCATGTGTGTGTGTATGCATGTGTGTGTGTGTGTGTGTGTGTGCGCGTATGCGTGTGTGTGCAGTGGTTTTGCATGGCAGCGGTATTTTTTGAAGCTTTTCCTCTCCAGTTTGGAGCACCCAATCCTGCTCACACAGCAACGCTCATCGCAAGCTCTGCTGTCCAATCAGGCGGCGCACGTCACACTGTAGGGCATGAAACACTGGCACCCTGGCAAACTGAAACGCTCCCTGGATGGCGCAACAGCCAACCACGTGTCGCCCTGAGGGGCTGCCAGCCACAGCGGGCACTGGCAGGTCTAGAACTGGCACAAGACTGTGGGGCCCGTCTATGTATTAGAACAGTGCCATAACAGGATGCGCCGCCCAGCAGCCCGTGTGGCACTAGCTTTGGTTAAATAATTACACCACAGGAGGATAAACGCACAGCAACCTGGGGGGTGAAGCAAGCTATACTGCCCCCACCAGCTGGGCCATATCTTAAAGGAATGCACTCTCAGTGTGATTGACAGCCCTGAGGAGATAAAGCGTTACTCTGAGAACACTTCGGTTTCACCTATGACAAAAAAAAAAACCAGCCAATGAAAACCAGCCATCTCATATGACAACAAAGTTGGAATCTCACAGGAAAGGAAGTTGGAATCTCATATGAAAAGGAAGTTGGAATCTCATATGAAAAGGAAGTTGGAATCTCATAGGTAAAGGAAGTTGGAATCTCATATGAAAAGAAAGTTGGAATCTCATAGGAAAAGGAAGTTGGATTTTCCTTTCTCGCACCTACACATCCCAGTATTTCCTGCCATTGTCCACATTAGAGACCCGCCCAAGCTGTGATGTCACAACCTCGGCCTGACACTCATAGGGACTGAGATGCACTTACCAGTAAAAGGCTGATTTACACATACATAATTAAAAACCAAAATCAGTAAACCAGTAAAATGTTGGCTGCAATCACCTCTTCGACTGCAATTATCATGTGACAAGAAGTTAAAATCCAGTTAGAAACTGGCACTATCCACTTTATCCAAATTATTTAAAAAACATGAGATAAAGGCCAGCATTTAATTTCTGTGTTAGACTGATATGGTACTGAATTTTGGCAAAAATAGCAAAGCATACAGGTTTCTACACATGAAATGAAAGAAAGAGCAATTTATGTTTCAAATGCGTCATACCCTGGAACGTGCATCTCTCAGTGTACACTAAAGCTTTAAATAAGAATATTTTTGCAAAACAATGTACACATTTATTGGCTTCACAAAAAATCTTTTCTTTTCACAATTTTTGCTGCTTTTTGTTACATAACTAAAAAGCGTGCATCATCCATTGTGTACTTTGAGTAATGAACACTTGTAAAATGTAATGTAACATATTAATGAAGTTTTCATTTGGAGAAAAGTTTCATTTTAGGAAATAAGGTCACCAATATTTTTTTTTCCTTTACTAACAAACTGTAGCTAACTATTCCAAGACATACATTGTTGTAATTATAACTGAGAAGTATACATAAAAGCAAACTGCTTAAGTATAAATAGCACTTAAAAAAAAGAAATTGGAATAATCAAGTACTTAACTTGCCATACCCACTGACAAAACTGTATTTCATAACCACTCTGCAACAGAAATAAATTGTAAATGGCATCATCATTGCATTACAGTATATTTTACATTATACATTACATTATAGAATATTTACAGTACAGCACATTACAGAATATTTATCCATATTCACAGCAGAATCAAAGTTTTTAAAACAATTTAAAATGTTTAAAAAAATCCCTTGACTGAAGAAAGGCAAAGTAAGCAAGTCAGGGCCGTAGCTTTAGTTACGTCACATGACCCGTGTAAGTTACACAGCCTGGATGTACACATGTGCTGTGTGTCGCACCTTACATACGTCTGACATGCAGCACATGTGCAAAAGCCTTCCATCAATGTTCCCGCCTTCCTCGTCGGCCTGGGTGGCTGTGCGCATCAGATAAGGCTTCTCAGGCGAATTAAAAGGAGCGGGAGCAGGCGGAGGGAGAGACAGGGTCGGAGGAGAGGGAGAAAGCGTTAACTGAAACGGAATGCTGGAGCAGGGGAGAGCTGGGCCGGGAGATGGGCACGGGTCCCAGCTGGCTGGGACTTCAAAGCCAGCCGGGGTTCCTGGGTCCTGCGCCACACCTGCAGGCGGTTAGGACCCGGTGTCATCACTCAGGGGCGTGGAGGAGGCCTCGCCCTTTGCCAGGGACCCCCCTCCCGAAGAGATGAGAGCCCCCGGGCCTCCCCCCGCAGCCCCCCCAGGCCCCCGGTCTTCCCCACACAGCCCTCCCAGGCCCCCCAGGCCCCTCGCAGCCCCCCCAGGCCCCCGGGCCTCCCCCCACAGCCCCCCCAGGCCCCCCAGGCCCCCCGCAACCCCCCCAGGCCCCCGGGCCTCCCCCCACAGCTCCCCACAGCCCCCCCCCCAGGCCCCAGGGCCCACGCACACCCCAGGTCCTCTGTGTTCGCGCAGTGGGTGGCCCCCGCAGCCCCGCCTGCCACGGGGCATTAAGGGTCCGCACCTGTCCCAGGAGCAGCGGCGGGAAAGCCCAGGAGGCCGAGCGCCATCGTCACAGATAACCACGACAACCGGCACGAGGGCCCCCGGAGCGGGATCCACTACCGAGCCGCCGCTAACGCGCCGCTAACGCGTCGCTAACGCGTTGCTAACGCGGCTGAATTTGCGCATTAGCGCGCGGCTACAGTAGCCTAATCGCTTACGCGCAACGGGCGCGCCGCACAGGGATCCACCGACCTCTCGACCTTTCACCCCACACACAAATGGGCGGGAAACTACACACGCCGCCGCCGCCCCCTTGTTTCGGGGCGAAAGGTAAATAAGGGGCTTTCTTTTCCTCTAAAGAACAGGGAGGCAGAGGCTTACATCGCTAAATAAACAGTTGCGCGGCTTAGCTCATAATCAGGTACACAGCTATAACAATGTCAAGGCCAGCGATTCAGGAGGCTAATCCCATTCCTTCCCCTTAGCTTCACTTGGGCCAGAGCCTGCAAGCCTGCTGTCTGGGGCCCGCTTTCACTGCAGGGCCCTCGGCGTGCCCTGATCCCAAAGGGACATGACAGCTATGCTGACCCAGCACTTTCCCAGAGCAGCCACTGCAGACGGCCCGCTGAGGGTTATTATGTTAAGAGTTAAACCACACCTACAGCTTCATCACTGCACAACTAACGCTCACAACACTAGCTGTGCGTTTTGTGAGGGACAACCACGTGCTAAGTTTTGGAGCTGCTTGTTTTTTTTCAGGATAAATTATTGAATTCTGAGTTCATAGGACAGTAAACTGTTAGTTTTGTTTCTGATCCACTGTGCACACCAACAGAAAATAATTTAAAGTATCTCATTCAGTGCTACTTCAACCCAATAAGTATCACATACTCAGAGTAAAACATTTTTTCATAATCATTTAATGCTCACCATTTTCAATGGTGGAATTAAGAGACAGGATAACTCAATGAGGTTCAGAACAGAATTAACTCCTTAGATGAGAAAGGCAAATGTTGTTCTTAATTTTTCCTCCCCAAGAAAATTGCCCAGGACACAGCAAGATGACTGTTTGTCCCCTGTGTAAAAAACGACCCGACCGGCCGACCGCCTGTGTTTGGGGGGGGGGGGGGGGGCGACGTCACCCACGCGGCGGTGCCAGTCGAACCCGTATCCGGCGATCTCCTGTGTGAATGAGCCCCTGTTGATATTTCTGCTCAGATTGTTATGGGACATGCTAGCTAATCGCTCCTGGGTAAGCAGAGTGCGCGGCGTATTGGGAGCTGAATGGAGGGATTTGGCGTGTTGGAGCGGATCAGTGCTGTGCGATAACGCCGTAGCATTAGCCCGCAGGCATGGCGCAGCGCTCGCTCACCGCCCCACAGTGCACTTCCTGCACAGGAAGTTGTGGGAAATCCTTTCCAGCGCTCCGCTCACCGATACGTGATCCCAGAGTGCAGGGGAACTGTAATTCACCACAGGGGCTGAGCTCCTTTAATACCACAAGTTTTATACGCAGGCGTTTCGTTCTTTATCTAAAGACCACCAAAACCGCAGTGTTACTGGCAGAACCTAACCAATGGAACCTGTTTAGAGCAGTGTACCAGCCCACAGAGCCACACAGGCACGGACAGGAACGATGCATACGTTTATCGCAAGCCACAACACTGTTGCTGTTCTGGTTGCCATTGTTGTGGCTCTTGCTGTGTTGGTTGACGTTGTTGTGGCTCTTGCTGTGTTGGTTGCCATTGTTGTGGCTCTTGCTGTGTTGGTTGACGTTGTTGTGGCTCTTGCTGTGTTGGTTGACGTCGTTGTGGCTCTTGCTGTGTTGGTTGCCGTTGTTGTGGCTCTTGCTGTGTTGGTTGACGTTGTTGTGTCTCTTGCTGTGTTGGTTGCCGTTGTTGTGGCTCTTGCTGTGTTGGTTGACGTTGTTGTGGCTCTTGCTGTGTTGGTTGCCGTTGTTGTGGCTCTTGCTGTGTTGGTTGCCGTTGTTGTGGCTCTTGCTGTGTTGGTTGCCGTTGTTGTGGCTCTTGCTGTGTTGGTTGCCGTTGTTGTGGCTCTTGCTGTTTTGGTTGCCGTTGCTGTTGCTGTTCTGGTTGCCGTTGTTGCGGCTCTTGTACTTTCTGTGTGCATGTCAGGTCCGCCAGCCGGCTAAACCACTCCCCCATCTCTCCGCCTGCAGCCGGCACCACAACCACGCCGCCCCCCTCACAAACGGCCATTACAAAATTACAATTACTTCTTCAGCACATACCCTGACTCACTAAAGATTTGTTCCTATGGTCCAGAGCACGATAACCCTGATGGACAGTGGGTATTGATGAATCACCATCAAAATAACGCTAGACTTATGACTGGTGCTTAGCAAATTCCGCAGGATGACCTCTTCCTGAGCAATATCACAGAGCTCTGTTTTCCTGTTAGACATGAGCGCAGGATGTAGCTGTGGCCTGTTCTGAGCACGCCTCCGTTTCCAGGCTCTCTCCAATCACATCACACATGACTGGGATGAGCTGGCCTGCCGAAGCCTCTCTGAGCACCGCTGACATTCCTGCTCGTGAGAAAATACTGGGCTAATCCCTGCAGGTGACGTGTTTACTTAGTCACCATTAATCTGCATGCACCCTGAGGCGCGGCTAACGCTTGTGTATCAGTTGCTAAAATACACCACAGTTGCTTTAGCCCAGGGCTTCCCACTCAAGCCCAGGAACGCTGGAGATCGGCCGGCATTTCAGTATCATTTAAACCAATAAAGGGGTAGCTCACTTTCTGGGTTTCTGTTTTAATATCCGTTCAGGTTAAGTGTACATTTTTGATTGGCCCAGACAGTTTTTGTGTGCGATAAAGGATATTTGAGATATTTACAGAAGCTTCTGATGACCTCTTGGCTTTACAATGGTTGGAACTGGGGCATAACTCACACTTATAGTCAGTATGGGGGGAATGAAACTCGAAAGAAAAATAATATACATCAGCAGTACTGACCAATATTACATCTCAAATTAAGACAACAAAAAGGACCAGGACGTACATCGTCCAAGATATTTTGGGTTGTGTTGAAACACGCTAAGTCTTAGCGGTAAAGAGCTTGGCAGCCTGACCTGTACGCTCTGTTCTTTGAGCACCTCCAGGCAGAGAGAACAGCTCCTGGGGTCTCCTCATAAGAGTGAGTGTGTAGGGTCTCCTCATAAGAGTGAGTGTGTAGGGTCTCCTCATAAGAGTGAGTGTGTAGGGTCTCCTCATAAGAGTGAGTGTGCAGGGTCTCCTCATAAGAGTGAGTGTGTAGGGTCTCCTCATAAGAGTGAGTGTGTAGGGTCTCCTCATAAGAGTGAGTGTGTAGGGTCTCCTCATAAGAGTGAGTGTGTAGGGTCTCCTCATAAGAGTGAGTGTGTAGGGTCTCCTCATAAGGGTCTCCTCATAAGAGTGAGTGTGTAGGGTCTCCTCATAAGAGTGAGCGTGTATGGTCTCCTCATAAGAGTGAGTGTGTAGGGTCTCCTCGTAAGAGTGAGTGTGTAGGGTCTCCTCATAAGAGTGAGTGTGCAGGGTCTCCTCATAAGAGTGAGTGTGCAGGGTCTCCTCATAAGAAAGAGTGTGTAGGGTCTCCACATAAGAGTGAGTGTGTAGGGTCTCCACATAAGAGTGAGTGTGCAGGGTCTCCTCATAAGGGTCTCCTCATAAGAGTGAGTGTGCAGGGTCTCCTCATAAGGGTCTCCTCATAAGAGTGAGTGTGTAGGGTCTCCTCGTAAGAGTGAGTGTGTAGGCTCTCCTCATAAGAGTGAGTGTGTAGGGTCTCCACATAAGAGTGAGTGTGCAGGGTCTCCTCATAAGGGTCTCCTCATAAGAGTGAGTGTGCAGGGTCTCCTCATAAGGGTCTCCTCATAAGAGTGAGTGTGTAGGGTCTCCTCGTAAGAGTGAGTGTGTAGGCTCTCCTCATAAGAGTGAGTGTGTAGGGTCTCCACATAAGAGTGAGTGTGCAGGGTCTCCTCATAAGGGTCTCCTCATAAGAGTGAGTGTGTAGGGTCTCCTCGTAAGAGTGAGTGTGTAGGCTCTCCTCATAAGAGTGAGTGTGTAGGGTCTCCACATAAGAGTGAGTGTGCAGGGTCTCCTCATAAGGGTCTCCTCATAAGAGTGAGTGTGTAGGGTCTGCTCATAAGAGTGAGTGTGTAGGGTCTCCTCATAAGAGTGAGTGTGCAGGGTCTCCTCATCAGAGTGAGTGTGTAGGGTCTCCACATAAGAGTGAGTGTGTAGGGTCTCCTCATCAGAGTGAGTGTGTAGGGTCTCCACATAAGAGTGAGTGTGTAGGGTCTCCACATAAGAGTGAGTGTGCAGGGTCTCCTCATAAGAGTGAGTGTGCAGGGTCTCCTCATAAGAGTGAGTGTGTAGGGTCTCCACATAAGAGTGAGTGTGTAGGGTCTCCACATAAGAGTGAGTGTGCAGGGTCTCCTCATAAGAGTGAGTGTGCAGGGTCTCCACATAAGAGTGAGTGTGTAGGGTCTCCACATAAGAGTGAGTGTGCAGGGTCTCCTCATAAGAGTGAGTGTGCAGGGTCTCCTCATAAGAGTGAGTGTGCAGGGTCTCCTCATAAGAGTGAGTGTGCAGGGTCTCCTCATAAGAGTGAGTGTGCAGGGTCTCCTCATAAGAGTGAGTGTGTAGGGTCTCCACATAAGAGTGAGTGTGCAGGGTCTCCTCATAAGGGTCTCCTCATAAGAGTGAGTGTGTAGGGTCTCCTCGTAAGAGTGAGTGTGTAGGCTCTCCTCATAAGAGTGTGCAGGGTCTGCTCATAAGAGTGAGTGTGTAGGGTCTCCTCATAAGAGTGAGCGTGTATGGTCTCCTCATAAGAGTGAGCGTGTATGGTCTCCTCATAAGAGTGAGCGTGTATGGTCTCCTCATAAGAGTGAGCGTGTATGGTCTCCTCATAAGAGTGAGTGTGTAGGGTCTCCTCATAAGAGTGAGTGTGCAGGGTCTCCTCATAAGGGTCTCCTCATAAGAGTGAGTGTGTAGGGTCTCCTCATAAGAGTGAGTGTGCAGGGTCTCCTCATAAGGGTCTCCTCATAAGAGTGAGTGTGTAGGGTCTCCTCATAAGAGTGAGTGTGCAGGGTCTCCTCATAAGAGTGAGTGTGCAGGGTCTCCTCATAAGGGTCTCCACATAAGAGTGAGTGTGTAGGGTCTCCTCGTAAGAGTGAGTGTGTAGGGTCTCCTCATAAGAGTGAGTGTGCAGGGTCTCCTCATAAGGGTCTCCTCATAAGAGTGAGTGTGCAGGGTCTCCTCGTAAGAGTGAGTGTGTAGGGTCTCCTCATAAGAGTGAGTGTGTAGGGTCTCCACATAAGAGTGAGTGTGTAGGGTCTCCACATAAGAGTGAGTGTGTAGGGTCTCCTCATAAGAGTGAGTGTGTAGGGTCTCCACATAAGAGTGAGTGTGTAGGGTCTCCTCATAAGAGTGAGTGTGTAGGGTCTCCTCATAAGAGTGAGTGTGTAGGGTCTTCACATAAGAGTGAGTGTGCAGGGTCTCCTCATAAGAGTGAGTGTGTAGGGTCTCCACATAAGAGTGAGTGTGTAGGGTCTCCTCATAAGAGTGAGTGTGTAGGGTCTCCTCATAAGAGTGAGTGTGTAGGGTCTTCACATAAGAGTGAGTGTGCAGGGTCTCCTCATAAGAGTGAGTGTGTAGGGTCTCCTCATAAGAGTGAGTGTGTAGGGTCTTCACATAAGAGTGAGTGTGCAGGGTCTCCTCATAAGAGTGAGTGTGTAGGGTCTCCACATAAGAGTGAGTGTGTAGGGTCTCCACATAAGAGTGAGTGTGCAGGGTCTCCTCATAAGAGTGAGTGTGTAGGGTCTCCTCATAAGAGTGAGTGTGCAGGGTCTCCTCATAAGGGTCTCCTCATAAGAGTGAGTGTGTAGGGTCTGCTCATAAGAGTGAGTGTGCAGGGTCTCCTCATAAGAGTGAGTGTGTAGGGTCTCCTCATAAGAATGAGTGTGTAGGGTCTTCTCATAAGAGTGAGTGTGTAGGGTCTCCTCATAAGAATGAGTGTGTAGGGTCTCCTCATAAGAATGAGTGTGTAGGGTCCCCTCATAAGAGTGAGTGTGTAGGGTCTGACTGGGAGTTGCATGCTAGAGGCGCCAAAACCTCCAACAGAAGAGCCTTTATCAACAAAAATCAACGCTTCTCAAAAAAAGAGTGCAGTGCATTTGGAACCAGCTATCAGGTGGTCATCTTTCTTTACAAACACATCAACTAGTGGAGGTCTTTTATCAGGACCTTGATTAGTTGAATATCGTGTTATTGCGATACATGGCTGCTATCCAAAACTGCACCCTCAGTAGAGGGTGATGTGAAAGTCTCTGAAGACTGGAAACGGTGGCCAGGCTCACAGGATTAGGCGAGCGTCACTGGCCTCTTTCCGTTAAACTAGATTACCGTCTGGCTGACGGAAAAAATGCCAAAAATGACACGTTCGACAGCGTGACTCAGCGCAACGCTGTTCTCATAAGCCGGCTCATTATAGTGATCGAATAATGTGTTTGCGCCCATTGAACTGCAGCGCCGTAAGGGTAGCCAGCACGGCTGGCCATAATCCAGCCTTTTCCTGTAATCGGAGGCTTGTGGGCACCCCGGACAGAGGTCATCAGACAGCTTGGGCAGACAGACCCCGGGACAGAACAGTCTAGACAAACGCCCCAGTCTGTGCAAACACAGCAGAGTCATTTCCGCTGTATGAGCGATCGGCTTTTAAATTTAAAAAAAAATCCAGAATACTGTATGCCGCTGGCTCAGCTACCCTTTGCTAGGGGGAGTGGCTTAGTGTGCTAGGGGGTGTGTCTTTGGGTGCTAGGGGGTGTGGCTTTGGGTGCTGGGGGTGTTGCTTTGGGTGCTAGGGGGTGTGTCTTTGGGTGCTGGGGGGTGTGGCTTTGGGCGCTAAGAGGTATGGCTTTAGGTGCTAGGAGGTGTGTCTTTGGGTGCTAGGAGGTGTGTCTTTGGGTGCTAGGGGGTGTGGCTTTGGGCACCAAGAGGCGTGGCTTTGGGCGCTGGGGATGTGGTTTTGGGTGCTAAGGGGTGTGGCTTTAGGCGCTGGGGGTGTGGTTTTGGGTGCTAAGGGGTGTGGCTTTAGGCGCTGGGGGTGTGGTTTTGGGTGCTAAGGGGTGTGGCTTTAGGCGCTGAGGGTGTGGTTTTGGGTGCTAAGGGGTGTGGCTTTAGGCGCTGGGGGTGTGGTTTTGGGTGCTAAGGGTTGTGGCTTTAGGTGCTGGGGGTGTGGTTTTGGGTGCTAAGGGGTGTGGCTTTAGGCGCTGGGGGTGTGGTTTTGGGTGCTAAGGGGTGTGGCTTTAGGCGCTGAGGGTGTGGTTTTGGGTGCTAAGGGGTGTGGCTTTAGGCGCTGGGGGTGTGGTTTTGGGTGCTAAGGGTTGTGGCTTTAGGTGCTGGGGGTGTGGTTTTGGGTGCTAAGGGGTGTGGCTTTAGGCACTGGGGGTGTGGTTTTGGGTGCTAAGGGGTGTTGGATTTTGTAGCATATTGATTTGCGCGCTGGGGGTGTGGTTTTGGGTGCTAAGGGGTGTGGCTTTAGGCGCTGGGGGTGTGGTTTTGGGTGCTAAGGGGTGTGGCTTTAGGTGCTGGGGGTGTGGTTTTGGGTGCTAAGGGGTGTGGCTTTAGGCGCTGGGGGTGTGGTTTTGGGTGCTAAGGGGTGTGGCTTTAGGCGCTGGGGGTGTGGTTTTGGGTGCTAAGGGGTGTGGCTTTAGGTGCTGGGGGTGTGGTTTTGGGTGCTAAGGGGTGTGGCTTTAGGTGCTGGGGGTGTGGTTTTGGGTGCTAAGGGGTGTGGCTTTAGGTGCTGGAGGTGTGGTTTTGGGTGCTGGGGGTGTCGCTTTGCACGCTGGGGGTGTGGTTTTGGGTGCTAGGGAGTATGGCTTTGGGTGCTAGGTGGTCTGATTGGTCCAAGGGTGTACATTAATTTTTAATAACGGACACCTCTGCCTTCTAAAATCAATATGCTACAAAATCCAACATTCTAAAGCAGTAAAATAGGAACATTCCTTCAATTTTGAAAGTCTATTCATCATCATTGTTGGGAACTGTGGTATAAGCTGAATAAACCATTCCGGGCTGTATGTAACCATGTAATGTAATGTGCTGTTATTGGGAAATAATGCACCCCAGATTCACCTCACCCGCATCACCACCCCCATTGTACATTATTTTCCAATAACAGGACAGCATGTCATGGTTTATTCCTTATGTGTGTACGTGTGTGTGTGTGTGCGTGTGTGTGTGTGTGTGTATGTGTGTGTGTGTACATGTGTATGTGTGTGTTTGTGGGTGTGTGTGTGTGTGCGTGTGTGTGTGTGTGTGTGTGTGTGTGTGTGTGTGGTTTGTGATGGTAGGTCAGTAAAAGCTGCATCAGCAGTGCTGTGCTGTTGGGCAGGAAACCAGACAGCAGGTCGTGTGTGGAACAGGAAGTAGCAGCTGCGGTGGAGTTTGCTGTTTGGCACAGCAAAGTTAGCTACACCGCCACCCAGCACCTGAGTGACCTCACTGCGACCTCCAAGATCGGCAAAACGATCGGAATAACGAGTCACATGTTACTCTGAGTTCTGGATGAGCCCGGAACTGCAACATGGAGGCTGTACAGAGGGTATGAGCAGTGGGAAACTCAGCCCCTCATTGGAGAACAGGCTTTGGGTTTGAAGAGGGAGGGGCATTGGGATTAGGTAAGGGGGGAGGTGGGGGTCACGGGGATTGAAGAGGGAAGGGCCCTAGGGTTGAAGAGGGAGGGGCACAAGAGTTGTGGGGGGAGGGGCATTGGGTTCAAATGGGGGCACTGCATGTGGACATTAGTTCTAATGAAGGCATCAGGAAGGGGTTATGGGCTCTTGAATGGGTGCACTGGGTTTGAATGGGGGGCACTGAGTTTGAATGGGGAGTACTGAGTTTGAATGGGGGGCACTGGGTTTGAATGGGGGGCACTGGGTTTGAATGGGGGCAGTGGGTTTGAATGGGGGGGGGACTGGGTTTGAATGGGGTGCAGTGGGTTTGAATGGGGAGCACTGGGTTTAAATGGGGACACTGGGTTTGAATGGGGCACTGAGTTTGAATGGGGGGCTGGGTTTAAATGGGGACACTGAGTTTGAATGGGGGGCTGGGTTTGAATGGGGGGTACTGAGTTTGAATGGGGGGCACTGGGTTTAAATGGGGACACTGGGTTTGAATGGGGAGCACTGGGTTTAAATGGGGACACTGGGTTTGAATGGGGGGCTGGTTTGAATGGGGGGCTGGGTTTAAATGGGGACACTGAGTTTGAATGGGGGGCACTGGGTTTGAATGGGGGGTACTGAGTTTGAATGGGGGGCAGTGGGTTTGAATGGGAGGGGGACTGGGTTTGAATGGGGTGCAGTGGGTTTGAATGGGGAGCACTGGGTTTAAATGGGGACACTGGGTTTGAATGGGGGGCAGTGGGTTTGAATGGGGGGAAGTGGGTTTAAATTGGGGGGCTGGGTTTGAATGGGGGGGCAGTGGGTTTTAATGTGGGGCTGGGTTTGAATGGGGGGCACTGAGTTTGAATGGGGGGCAGTAGGTTTGAATGGGGGGCAGTGGGTTTGAATGGGGGGCAGTGGGTTTAAATTGGGGGGCTGGGTTTGAATGGGGGGGCAGTGGGTTTTAATGGGGGGCTGGGTTTGAATGGGGGGGCAGTGGGTTTTAATGGGGGGCTCTGGGTCTGAGTGGTCCAGCTATCCCGTAAACAGTTAGCTGTAGACGTGTCACCATAAAGTCTAATTCAGATGCCCTGTCTGGAGGATAAAGAGAAACAGTCACATAAAACATGGATTAAGCTCCACCCCCACGCCTTCCCTCCCCCCAGCGGTGATGTCATTGAAAGGTCCATTGCTCAGCTTTGGCAGTTTTTATGTGTACGTGTGTGTCTGTACATCTGTGTGTGTGCGTGTGTGTGAGACCACCTTTGTCCCCTATTCTGAGAAACAGCCTTTAGGTTGCCAGAATATATACAGTATGTATATATATATACAGACACACTCACACACACATACACACACACACACACATACTCACACACACACACACACATACTCACGCACTCACGGACACACACACACACACACATACACACACACACACAAACACACACACACACACACACACACACACACACATGCACACACACTCACACACACACACACACACACACACTAAACAGTGAATTAGGGTAGCGTAAGTGGATGGAAAGGCAGAGGGAGCTGGTGAGGGGTGATTTTTTTCGCGTCCTCCTCTCCTCCTCTCTGTGGTTGGCGGCTGAGCTGTATTTTTAGGGGCTGCATTGTTTCTGACCTTTAGTTAGGTTTATGACTAATGCTCCAGGATTTGTGCTGATTAATATATATGGAATCGCGCGTGCATGCGCTCGTATCCCAGCAGCCCCCTGCTACGGCTGCACGGAACGCCACCGTACACACCGCCCGCCGACTCGGACCAGACCGGTAAGTACCCAAAAGCCTTCGCCACGCCGCTTCCTATAAACAGAGCTGCAGAAACGTCCCCAGCTCAGCAGAACGGGACTTTACATGCCAAGTTTTTCTTTTTAAGGAAAATGCTCAGGCAGATTGAAAATGACTGCTCTTCCTGTTATAGCAGGAGGACAACCGAGAGACAGAAAACTGATGTTCGTACAGCGCTTCAGGCTGCTCAGAGAGCACGTGCAGTCTGACAGACAGAAGACAGAGCATGTGTCAGTATGTGTTTCAGCTGCAATATGCTGCTATGATTGTTTGTAGGGTGCTTCGGACACTATAAAAAGCAAGCAACTTAAATAACAATAGAATGTTCCAATGTGATTTCTCATTTCAGTTTTTTTCACTAATAATTGTTTATATATTCTTTCCTTTTAATTTATTTCATTGCAAGAGATGTGCTACTTTAGAAACTAGAAAAAAACTATCAATTTGGGTTTTGAATAACAGTGAGGATTTTTCCACACAAATTAATTATGAGTATGTTTAATGATAAACAAGCTGAGCAGTAAGCAATCAATTAATGTTCATTTTTCTGCATTCTTTGCTTTGATGCAAGTAGAAGTTATACAGGAAATTGCAGAGGCGCTACAGACACTATCCATTCACACACACACGCGCACGCAAACACGCATCATGTTCCCCTAGCTTAACCCCGATTCATAAACACAAAGTAAGGATCCTAACCAACATGCTTATTTGAGCAACATGGTGAGAAGCCTGCCTGTTTAGATTCTTCCACTGCACTAAAGGTTATCACTCATTAAAATGACAACTGGGTCATCCACCCTTTTAAATAGGATCTGGTTGTGGGTCAGTAACTCCCATCTTAGCAGCCTTCGCTGCTCAAAGCTTTGGGTAGCTCTGAAATTAGCAGGTGGGTGTCCAGAGACACCTGCAGAGACACAGCATAACCCGCACAGCTCCCCGAGCACAGATTTACAGCCATACAGACTGGCAACCCCCCAATGCGCCCGCATGCTTGAGCCCGGCCCACGGCCTGACATCCTCAAAGAGTCCCACCTTGTCATCACTAGACCCTTCCACTAACCCCCCCCCCCCCCCCAGAACCATCACCAGTAGACCTGGTCATCCCCTGGAGAATCTTAATCCCAGTGACTCGCCCCCATTCTCACAGTGGTTCACGATGCACATAAGTACCCTACTGTGGCTCATCGGCCCTGAAATAACCAAGTTTATAATAATAATAAGAAGAAGAAGAAGCATCATCATCATCATCATTATTATTGTTATTAATTGTACTTGTAAAGCGTTGGTCCCAATGTCAGTTCTTGAATAACGCAGTGTATACTATGAAAATACACAAATGCAGAAACATTGCATAATTATGAAACAAAAACTCAAACGCAGAAAATATACAAACTGGTAAGACTGATGAGTGTTGCAAATGTGACAGTGAATGGAATACAGACAATCTCTCCATAAAAAAATCTTTCTACTAGCCCCTGGACTTTGTGTAACTTCATTTGCATTTAAATGTGAGGTCAAAGTTGAGGACAAATGCTGACTGAGTCCATACCAGTGCTCTTACCAGGATCTGGATAGCACTTTCTGCTAGCGAACAATTCTCATATTCTCTCAATCCGAAATGAGCATAGCATGCTTATAATACACAGCGCCATGTGAGTCTATACGACAACACAATATTATTCAATACTGTATTACAGTTTAAAGCTAACAGGCCATTGAAAATTTTGACATCTGTAATCAAATTTTCACAAACTGACAAGACTTGACTGCTAATTTCAACTCCAGGACGAAAGCAGTCGTCTGTGACTGGCACGAAACCTCAAGGGTGACTTCCTCCCTCTTTGCCCTTGTGTCCTGAACCACTGCCGTTTAGCCACCTGATTTATTCGCCCATTTCAACACCATGTTTAATAAACCAGAGGGGCTTATGGGTAATGGCAGTGCCACCTCCCAAAATAAATGAATTATGGTTATAGTCAGCCTATGTAATGTGTTCAGCACACTATAAATAGATTCAGTATGCACTGGTCTTTACTAGCTGGTGAAGTAATCAGTTATATTTTACGTCTTGAATGTGCCGGTTGAAAATATGAATATATTGTTTTTGAGCAATGTGTAACTAATTGGACAAAAACAAATGTTGTTTCCCTTTGCAGTGTTCAGAGTATTAAAAAAGCATTTTTAATGTGTACACCAACCTGATGATTGTACATCATTGTTTTAGTTAAAAGGTCTGTTACATTTTATCAAGAGAATACAATTGATCAATTAAAACGTACTGCACTTTTACAATGGGACATGGTTCTAGATTGTTAAAATGGGTAGGATTATGATTACAATTGGAAACCATTTATTTATTGCTGGGCAACAAAAAAGTAGACATATTTCATTCATTTCAATAAATTTATCAATAAGTTTAAATGCTTTTTATGATATTCAATGGCATTAAACATAATTTGCCTATTCACATTATAAATGGTTACCATTTTTTTAGATTGGAATAGGTACAGTCATTATGTCAAAAACATAGAATTCATTCAGGTGGCATGGGTTCATTTCTGTTAGTTGTGAGTTAATTCAGGTCAATAAACAATGTTCGCGGGCAAACCCGTGCCAAGGCGAGACTGAAGTTCCCAAATCCCTGCATTGTCCCTAATTCTCCCTGCTCTAAACTACCTGCCGTACTTGAAAGTTAATTGTCTTCAGTTCTATCAGTCTGAAATCAGGTTAGGCTTTGCTAACATGGTTCTAGAAAACATGTTCTGTTTGAATTCCAACAGCAGTAGGCTATAGGGCAAAGTTCACGGAGCAGAGCAGTCCTTTCCAGCATGAGCAGACCCCCTTAGAGGAAAGAGAGCAGCGTTCTGTAGGCAGACCCCTTAGAGGAAAGAGAGCAGTGTTCTGTAGGCAGACCCCCTCAGAGGAAAGAGAGCAGCGTTCTGTAGGCAGACACCTCAGAGGAAAGAGAGCAGTGTTCTGTAGGCAGACCCCCTCAGAGGAAAGAGAGCAGCATTCTGTGAGCAGACTCCCTTAGAGGAAAGAGAGCAGCGTTCTGTAGGCAGACCCCTTAGAGGAAAGAGAGCAGCGTTCTGTGGGCAGAACCTTCAGAGGAAAGAGAGCAGCGTTCTGTAGGCAGACCCCCTCAGAGGAAAGAGAGCAGTGTTCTGTAGGCAGACTCCTCAGAGGAAAGAGAGCAGTGTTCTGTGAGCAGACTCCCTTAGAGGAAAGAGAGCAGTGTTCTGTAGGCAGACCCCCTCAGAGGAAAGAGAGCAGTGTTCTGTAGGCAGACCCCCTCAGAGGAAAGAGAGCAGCGTTCTGTGGGCAGACCCCCTCAGAGGAAAGAGAGCAGCGTTCTGTGGGCAGACTCCTCAGAGGAAAGAGAGCAGTGTTCTGTAGGCAGACCCCCTCAGAGGAAAGAGAGCAGCGTTCTGTGGGCATACCCCCTCAGAGGAAAGAGAGCAGCGTTCTGTGGGCAGACCCCCTCAGAGGAAAGAGAGCAGTGTTCTGTAGGCAGATCCCCTCAGAGGAAAGAGGGCAGCGTTCTGTAGGCAGACCTTCCCCAGACTCAGGCTTTGGAGACAGAGCACGTAATTCACTAATGTTTTAGCTTCACTAATTCCATTTGATTTACCGGAAAATCGCAGGCGAAACTTCAGAGCACAACAGTTTTGAGAGACTGGCATCGCAGTACGTGGCTCTGCGAACCAATTTTCCTCGGCGATTTGAGAACGTAAACAAGGTCTAGGAGCTTAGCTTTTTGTGTTGATAAGCAGCAATAAAATTGTACTGTGATAAATTAAAAAATCATGCGGATTATCCCAAGATTCTCATGCGTAAATGCTGCATTTATTTGCAACGGCTCTCTCAAAACATCTGAACACCTCCAGGTCCAAAGCGGATTCATTTCAGATTTACGTGGAACTTTCACGTTACTTAAAGGACAGTAGCCTGTAGGCCGACTGCATTCGTTTCTGTGGCTTTCCTTCTGCAATCTAGACATGCGATTGCTGTTCATTTGTTTGCCCGCAGTCTAAAGTAGGCCATTAGCCAGTCTGAACATAAGGAAAGTGTACTGCAGCATCATGACAGCATGAACGCAAACATATGAATTTGTGCATACGGCACATTACACACTGGCTGTCTGCTAGCAGCACATGCATTCTTGTCCACTGTGTGCAAGATAATGGCGCACAACAGTTTCCCACAGTGCAGAATGTCGGTGTCTTTAGTTTCATTTTCCAGTCGGCGATTGGCGTGTTGCGAGCCGTCGCACTGGAGAAATGGCGTCTTCCTCATGGATTTTGCTGCCCCGTGCACCAAAGTGGGAGGAGAGTAGCTGTTGAGGGTGTGTGAGTCAAGATCAGGAAGCGGACCGCGATTTTGGTGCAGCTCACTGCCATTTCCCGGTCCGTCTGGTGTGCAATTTGCACCCTCGCCACCAGCCCGCTCAGACCAGGTCTACGGGGTAAATAACAGCCAATCACAGGGCAGATTGCTAATTTTGGGGCTTTCCCATGCAGTGCGTGCCGGATTACAATTCATTCAAAAGCTAATCAACAGTTTTAATGGATCATATACTGTCCAATTTGAATACAAATGATACAAATCCCAGAGGCAGGAAAAATGCATACTTTGCATTTATTATTCATTGTCTTTTTTAATCATTTTAATTCCTGTACCCATTTACATTTTTAATAGTTTATGGCTGTTTTATACTGCATTTGTTCCCAGGGGTACACCTGTCTGAAGAATGACAGCAAATGCAACTTGAACAATCTTTTCATTTTAATTGACTGTAGTTAAAATGACACAGTTCTTTAACACAGTACAGTACTGGCATGAATTATGGCCAGACAGAATTTTATAAACAGTTTGACAATTAATGCAATATCTTGATATAATCTCTCTTTTTAGCATACTAATTGTAATAGGTAATAAACATAACATCACCATAAAACAAAAATGTAGAAATAATTAGCATTTCAGTTTTTTAAAAAGTAAGTCATCACAAATTCCTGTATGTATTAGTACATACCAACATAACTGAGCAGTCTAATGTATCTTACTGGTGGAAATTTTATAATCAGTTTAAACGTGAATTGCTTTGTCCAGTATTTGTATACATAGAATTATATTTGTGCAAAGAAAAAAAAATTTGTTTGCTTGCATACTTTATTTCAAAGTACTGATGGTCACAGAATGTCATTACCACTTGTGGTCAAGATATTTAGAATAGGGGAACATTGTCAGAACTGTAACAATTTTCACTGTTTATTGAATTATGCGAAATTTGTGATATTTCACTACAAAGAGCTTACACTTGTCTGTTATAATAAGTAACATTAAGTTTGAGGTACTCACAAATGGTTAGTGTACAATTTAAACAAATGTTAATATAGTCTGATGTTACAACTGAAAAACATGGGTGGGGCAGTTGTAACAGAGGTGTAGTACAATTCTACCAATGAAAATTAACTGCATAAATCGTTAGCATCTGCAGTATTTACAAGAAAAACGCTCTTGGTTCAAAAGATCATAGCCAACTGTGCATGGAGTCTTTACCCAGCTACCAGTTAGGATGGTCATGTTTTCGTTCCTTTAATATAAAAAAAAATACCTTTTTCAGCCAATCTTGATTTTTTGTAGGCTTTACATCATTTGTTGGCCAATTACTTATCATGAGTGAGGTGGAAGCCAGGTTTTACCTGTTCTATATCCTTCTACATGTATGTTCTATTCATATTCATTCTGCATGGGGATAGACTTGTTGCTTAGTTGCTCAGCAATGTCTATGAGTCAGCAATATAAGTCAAACCTATGCTGACCAGGAGATAAATGTTCGAAATAAGTGTTTTTAAAACATGACAAACTCATCCAATCCCACTCAGTTCAGTTAAGCCATGCCTGAAGCAACACAGAGTCATTTTACTGTAGTGAACGGGATCACTGCCATTGTATGCTCTCCCCTGGTTTTATTTTGTTTAAATTTAGATACTGTTGTCAATATTTCTTAGTTGTAGCATAATGTGTTTGAGTGATTTAGCTACAGGTTTAAAGGGAAATTAAAATTGGCCTGTAAGAAATGTTCATCCAATGTTTTATTTTAATTCTGAAGGAAGAAAATTTGAATAAATTTGTACTAATTTCTTGTTCTTGTTTTAAAAAAGCGAAAACCCAACTCTGCACCTTCCACAAAAGAATGTCTTGTGAGAAACATGGGATTAGTGTATTTTATCCTCCTTTTCTATCGCACTCATAAACAAGGGAAGCTGGCAGTATGCCTTGCGCAATGCGCATGGCTCTCCGCGATCCAGCCCTTTTCCCAGCCGCGCCGCACGCTTCGAACTGTTCGCTCCTCGCCCCGGGTCACCGAAATACCAGCGCTGGCTGGCCACGCCCAGCGCTCGCGAGCGCCACTGACTCCGCCACTGTGCCTCGCTCCACTCGTTCCAGGAAACAGAGACCTCAGACCAGAGAGGCGTGGCCATCCTCACCATTCCTCAGCCTCGTTACATTCCCCTAGTACCCTTCTGTTCCTCATAAAATTAAAGGGTAACATCTACGGTACAGCTGGGGGTGTTTATATGAACCCGCCGTTTTGTATTTCGACACAATAAGTTAAACAACAGGACAGTTCTGGTATTGCAATTAATTCTGGGGAATCTGATTATTTTTCAGTAATGTTAATTGCTACAGACAACCATGCTGGACACCATTTTCTTACTTTTAAATGTCACTCTTGTGGCTTGATGAGCTAGAAAATATGGAACTAAACATGTCCTATACTGTTGCTCAATTCACAGCTTTGACCTTAATGCTTTACTTGTCAGCAGTCCTTTACAACAAATATGCTGTCTTGATGATCTAGGATCATCATCATCATCACTGTGTTTACCTTTCTGAAGATGATTCTTTTTATGTCACTGACCTGTCACACTGCTTCCATTATTATTATTATTATTGCTTAGTTATATACTTATATAACTATAACTTATATAAATAGACGTTTACTTGTTGTGAGATGTATTTGACAAGAAAGGGTTAACTTGTCCATTTCCAGACAAAGGGACTGTTCCCAGTTTTCCCTTACACCCAATGACATGTGATGATGGTCTGGCTACCGCTGTGTAGAAGATCTTGCGCTTACCACATGAAAAATAAACAAACACTAGACGAAAGCAGCGTCACAATCAAAACACAGGGAATAAGGTGGACTCGCCACAGCCACAGGAATAGCCCTTAGACCCACGACAGGCCAGATGTAACACCACTCGGCAGTGCGCAGCCGGATAGAACGCATCAAAACCACGCCACCACTTTTCTGTCTTCTCGAGCAGAAATGCCAGTTTCCCGCGCATCGAGATACCCACACAACCGTCCATCAGCAACCAACTCGAAGAACTTAACTTCCCCGCCACTACAACACTTAAAATTGTTATTTCTCTGTCATTTCCGAAATGGACGTACGGTTTGGAAAGGAAGTGGCCACGTGTTGCGCAATCACGCCGTTATGCGCCTCCATTCCTCCAAAATAAATCAACTGTCCGTAAATCAGACTTTTGTATAATTCCTAACACGTTAATCCGTCACAAGGCCGATTTCATTGAGCAAGGCCCCGTTTCCAGACAGGGATAGAACATTTCGTCTGTACAAAGCTTCTGTCAATGAGACTGAATAATACTTTTCTTGCGTGCAATTATAAGTTACAATATTAAGTGTTTGCCTTATCCAGTATAGCATATTTAAGTTATATATATTCTCTATTTAGTATATGTCTTCCTTTTATATGATGTTGATGACATTGAGATGTTGTGTGGGCGGCATGAAAAGATTGTTTAACAAAGAATACTGGTAGGAAGCAGCTGGGTAGCAGCAAGAATTCATATCTTTATCTTAAACATGCCTATCTCCCCCACCCCCGCGCAACTACATCTTTATTGCAGGCTACTCGTGATCTAATGTTGCGTGTATCGCTGTACGAAATCATTATACCGAAGCAACTTGCAAATGAGGCCTTGATGAGCATCATGTGGTGATTTAAAAAAAACTGTGAACGTACAGGACCGCAGCATCCTCACCACAGTAGGCTAATATTTGCAAATGACATCAGATATGAGTCATGGTCAAGACAAGTGAGCTGCCTGTTGGTCGGAGAGTCCAGTGACTTTGAGAATACAGTCAGGATAAACAATGTCAGATCATTTACATTTGTATTCATATTCACAAGATCGCACTCAATCAAAAATGGATGTTTTCATTCGTGCTTGTGAATGTTTACCCAGAACCGGGGGAACCTAATCTCAGAAAATCTAAATCCCTCTTGACTCATTATTGCGCATGTAAATACACAATCCACAGTGGTCGCGATAGAAAAAAATAAATGTATCTTGCTTTTTATGGCTTTAGGTGAACTTTTTGCAGCTACAATGTGATAAATGCGCCAAGGATTTTGGTTCTTATATTTGCTTTTAGTTTTAAAAGTGGATGTGCATATAAGAGCAGGGGTCGGAGACCGTCACAGGTTCAAACCAGGGTTAAAAGAATAACGAAGTGCAAGTGTTCGGCATGGAGTACATCTGGCGCTGCTCACTTTCTGTTTTGAAGAAATCGGAATCCGTGATGTTTATACACAGTCCCAGCCATTAGTGTTGCATCTCTGTCCTCATACATAAACACGCACACACGGAGGGGAATCGCTTTACACAGTACCTGCATTCCTGTAGCAACGGAATCACTTCAGCGTGCATGCCCCCCCCCCCCCCCCCCCCCCCCCCACCCGGCCCCCGCCCCCGCCCCCGCCCCCCACGCCCTCCTATTTCAAATCCCAGGAAGTGAAAACTCCCCTTTGTCAAAAATGTCTCTTATGTTAAGATAAAAAGGTCCATGTTACATTATGAGACGTATGTTAAAATGTTGAAAATGCTTTACTGGATACCAATTTGTAACCAGAATTATTATTATTATTATTATTATTATTATTATTATCAATTTAACCGTAAAACGGCCTGAACCTGTTTCTGTTGCTGTGCCAACTCGACAATCATAACACACTGATTTATTGTATATATGTAACCATGTAGGCTAACTGTCACCGCCCGTTTCATTCAATGGTATAAAAAAAAAAAATTAAAATTATTATGTCAACAACATGTCGTACTGTTTGTTATCCTAGTTTGTTGGAAAACAAACTAGGGGAAGTGCCACTGCTGCAGGCTACTAAATATTATTTCTAGTTCAGGTTATCAGCTGAGGGCGTCTGTCTTCCATAAGAAAGCACTTGCAAAGTATGCTTACAGATATGGCCAACATCACTGGGCAGAAGGAACTAATTTCCATTGGGAATTCGATATGTCAGCGGCGAACGATAGAGATGGATGGAGCGGGTTTTAAGTCTTTTGAAGAGCTTTGGGCGGGAGACGTCGCAGTGCAATTCTCAATATTTCTTTTAACCAATACGGGCATTCAAACGAATCCGATGGGCATAAATCTCTATCAGACTAAAGCATGCATTTAAAATGGAAGTCTCTGGACATGTTGTTTATAACTGCGCTCAACCTGAATATGGGGGTGTTAGTAGAGGTAGGGGAAATCAATCACCACGGCGAGGTATTTGTAGCAATCGTTTTGTACGAAGAATCCGCTGGGTAAACAGTGGAATTAACCAACTTGCTGGGTCTCTGGAGAAATAGCCCACTTTAATATCACTAGCTCTTGACTGGCATCTGTTAAAACGTTAGTTGTCTAAGGATATATTTTGAGATTGATCGTTCAGGCCCCGAGTTTTCAACAATGAGTCCGCGGACTCCTGGGGGTCCTTGAAGGCACTGCGGGGTGTCCCTGTCTAGAACAGATATGCAATGATTAAAATAGGTTTTGGAAAGTATTGCAAAACATAAACCTTTCTTAAATATAACCTATTTTTACGGAAAAGCATCTCTGAAAAGGTATGGTAACCGGGATTGGGATTAATTGCATGTAACCCCCCCTCAGAATTAATAAAATAGCTCACAATCACATGATGCCGTATTATCGTAATTCTAAATGGTCGCAAAACCATATCATAAAGCAGGACTGCAGACGAGCTGCATTGGTAGTCTGAGCCGTTCGAGTTGTCATTGCATGAAATTCATACAACGCACATGGATTTTTGATTGCATAGCCATAATAACGTTTAATCACAAACATCTAGAGGCATAACTTTTCAAAAGCGAATCGTTTGCATGAGACCCGTTGCATTTGTTGACTAAGTAAATACTCACTCGGACTGAGAAAATAGCTTACATGACGGCATATTGTACGTTTATTTATATATGTAACTTTTTCGCTTGTTGTCTCAACTTTTTGGAGATATATTTCAACCTAGATTTTTTTAAGTACATCTAATTGTAGTAGCCTAAATGGTCTGACGTATAATCTATTTGAAATGTAATGGCATTAATGCTACTTTTTGGCCATATGATGTATTATATGTAAAATAAAAAGCATTCTGGAATTAAATAATGCTTATATTTTCCCCTCTTTTATTTGTCATGATGTGCAATTAGTGTAATTAGGCTACATCCAAAGTCAAAATGTGCAAAAACTATTTTCTGTAGCAACTGTTTTATTTAGCATTTTGTAAAATAAATTCAGAGCAGAGCGTGTAATTATCTCCCCTTTGACAGAATACGAAAGAGATACGCAATAGCCCTAAATAATTTTGTTTTCAGAACAGATTGCGTGTTGAAAAGTGTTGCCTATTCTTAATATGCAGGTTTCTTGTACTCGCTTCGATTAGCTGTTTGTTTTGGTCAATATGTCCCTCTCGTATTTGACTTACAAATATCTAAATGTAGAATTCGTATTTTGCGCAGCTGCACTGTAAAATGTCCAGTGTTATTTCAATTCTAACAGAGTAGCCTACATGTGTCCCCTTTCTGGTCCAGTTGGAGTTGAATTAACATCGAACATTTTACTATTTAGACATTATGCACAAGTGGATGGTCGCCATTTTTAAGTGTTAGCGCATCATTTTAAGAAGATTAAACACGACTTGTTAACAAAACATGCAGACATTCAGATCCAGCTCTTAGGCAGTAGAATTTAACAGATCGAAAACTAAATTTGTTTTTTTGTTTTTTAATAATAATTAACTCCACACAACTAGGACATTGGTAGCCTGACGTGCTCTTGGATTCATAGATTATACACATTTAATGTAAATCGTGTCCTGAAGGTGCGATAGCTATGAGATAATTCAGCATTTCAATGTAGGCTGCTCGTTCAACATTCTTCAGCAGTTTGGCGAAAGGGTTATCCATATTATTCCAAAATTGTATTCCTATGATTGCAATTTTATTTGTGCTGGTTCAGACATATCGTGTCATTTTTACTATAGGCTAATATAATTGTTGCATTTTTGCATAAATTGCGCTACATTCGTTTTATTTATTTATTTTTCTAGCCGGCTCTTTGATACTTGCCGTGCTTCTGAGAGTCCGCGTCTTAATCGTACACGTGTATTTGTGACTCTCTTACAGCTGCGGTGGCAGGTGGCTTGGACTCTGTTTTGCCGGAGAGTCGCGCATCCCACAGAAGAACACAAAGCATCACTCCGTCCCCCATTGACTCTGCCCAATGAGAAAAGAGAGGCAAGAGAGCTGTCAACGTTTTTTTTCAGCCTCTCACCCCTTGTCCCCCCACCCCGCAGTTTTACAGTTTCTTCAGTCCAGCGCTTCAGTTTATCTCACTCACGGGCTGATAACGGTAAGGGGCTATTCTATGAAAAACACGCCGTTTGAGAAAAGACCCGGAGGAGTCCCTTTTTGTTCTTCGACTGAAGGAGCAATACCTAATATTACCGAAATTCACATTTCATCCAAGTGGGGAGTATTGTGTGTTTTTCTTTTTTTTTTTTCTTCATAGAAGATGAAATTTCAATGAAGCGAATTTGACTTCCAGTGCTCGCCCCCGTGGCTTGGATTATTTTAGCTCCAGTTCTGTCACAGCAATTGCTGGATTTTTAGGTGGAATACATTTGGCCATGGCCTGGTGAATTTGGCATGGCCATATGTGAAATTTATACATTAAACAAATACCGCAGCATCACAACCCTGGTGGAAAAATTCACCTGAACAAGTATGCGTGGTTTCAGCACTGTCCAGCTCTGAGAAAAAGTACTACTGGACTTTCTTTTGCATTCCCATCTGTCTACTTGGGGGGGAAAAAAACAATGTTTGGTTTAAGCAAAGTTCAGGGTTCTTCCCGGATTTACAGCAAACCCAGGGGTTCCACGGGAGCCCCAGGATTAAGGCATCTGTCCAGGACCGGGGCACCTTCTTCAGAGGGCTCAAATGCCACCTCTAGGCTATACGTTGCCTTTATCATACTCCTTCTCATGCTAACCCCCAGAGTGGATTCTTCATGGTGGTAAGTAGCCTACTGTGGTAGTTGCATTCAGAGAGTATCCTTCACTCCAGAATACTTGCAAATCCTTGAAAAGTTTTGTTCGCTTCTCAGCAATGAACGGGATTGGCGCTATCTTGCTTTTGATGGGATTAAAGGGTGCGAATCAGTTTGAAATCTCACAGCGGGATCAGGGACTTTCATAAAGAAAGAAAGGAAACTGTAGATGTTTAACAAAACAATGCGGCATCGAGGTGCGCGAGAATGAAATAGATGCGTAGCCTATTTGGTGTGGCTATGCCAGTGCCGACAGCCGTTTTTGGACACTATTCATTTTAAAATATAAGTGTCTAAAAGGGTTTCGATGTCATTTTTGGAAACAAAATAGGGGCTCTAAAATGTCGTTTAAACAGGGAACATAAGAGGTGTGTGCGTGTGTGTGTGTGGATTTAACATCGTACTGATGTTGTAATAAATTATTGCAGTAGACCAATCACCGCGCGGTTGCTGATAGTTTGAGTATAAGAATATTAAAAGTTGTGTGAATGATTTTAATATGTTGGAGAGTTGGCGTAAGCTATATGCAAGAGGATTTACATTCTGGAGGCGGTGTAACACCTGTTGAGAATTACTTTCTCGGTGTTTGGCGAACACATTAGCCTACCGACTGAAGATGGCTCCATTTTCAGTTGAAACGAACGTGCAGTTCATTAATAATTTAATTCAATTATATATGTAATAATTAAATTAGATAGTCGTTATGTTGAGATAATGGTGTTTTCAGTCTGTAACAATTTCTCCAATCTTCAACTAGGTTACATTTCAAAAACTGAAATTACACAGCGGAAACAAAGCATATTCAGTGGGCACGATACATTAGACAATGCAATGCAAATAATTCCTTGGTAGGAAGAATTACGATGATCAAAATCGGATTGCCTCACAATCGAAAATCAACAAGAGTATTGTCGACAAAATGGAAATGTTTTTTGTTTTGCAATATATTATTATTATTATTATTATTATTATTATTGTAGTACTAGTAGTAGTCATTTGCAACTGTAGTAGTAAAATGATATGTGCCCACCGTATGAAAATTACGTAAATAAAATATTGTCCTTCTGGAGAGCCAGGACAAATCTATTGAAGTTTAATTCAACGATTATATATGTCACACGCGGTGGCACACAGACCTGTCTATATACGGACATGCGGAAATCACTGGATATAATAAGTCTGTTATAGTCAGCCTATTATCGTCGAGGGTCATGGATTTAAAGTAGTCTCTTTCTTTTTAACAAATAGTTAAAAAATAGTACATCAAACTTAGTCTTTCAGCTATGTGAATACATATTTTGAGACTTTAAGGAAGGATTTAGAGATACTATCCCTCGCAATTAGCACGTGACGCACTGTACACCTGATGTAGGCCTACACCACTTACCTATCCAACGAATCATTTCAGTTAAACAACGAATACCTGAAGCCGAATGGAAACCAGCCAAAATGTGGCCCTCCAGGTCAGGAATGTCCCCTGTCTGTCGCTGGTACAGTAACCCCATTGATCTTAATGCGTTATACTCCACTGCAATAATCCAGCAACGCAATTTTAGTGTCAATCATTTCAGTGACACTATGATAGCAGTTAGTGAGCCCTCTCTTTTTAAACTATATGCTAGCGACAGCTTCGTTCAGCCCCCTGCACGTGGAAAACACGAATGCTCACAGAAAAGGCCGAATAAATTAGCTATTAAAACCGTTCAAACTGCCTGCCGAAATGAGACGTCGGCCTCAAAACCGTTTGTGACTAAAATGGGTTTTTGTCTTAATTTTGTGTTTGTAATTTTAGCTGCGGTTTACAGTCAGTCAGCACTCAAACCTCAGTCATGCCGTTAGAAAGCAGATATGCGTTCCTCACAGAGAACACCCATTAAACAAAGGGCATGTGCACTGCAGTACATTCATTGTGATTTTAGGTCTTTAGTAACACAAATTATAAGGGAATTATAGCCTTTTTTAATGACACAGGCTAAGCCGTTTAGCCGACAATTTTGCAATAATAGCGCAATAAATGTAATTTATGTAGGCCCTCCTGGCTCTGCCCGTATTTGGCCCAGCTGGTGTCTATAAACAACAAGTCATAAAAACATTAATTTTCCAGCCATACAAAATGAAATGGAGTAATCTGCTAAAGGTGATGTTTAGAATTTATGTTGGTATTCTCTGTGTGTGTGAGTGTGTGTGTGCATGTATGCATACGCACATGTGTACCACATGCGTGTCCATGTATGTGTACGTGCACCAGACAACATGCCCATATTTGTGGTCCGCATTAACAGAGTAAAGGAAATATAGGCCTATTGGTGCAATAGTTCAGATGCACACACAAAGTTATAATCAGTTGTACAATTGGAGGTACTATTTACACTGATGGCAGTTCAGGATTTGCACCATATATATTCAGAGCACTTTATGACAAGAACTTAACTATAATAGATGCTATTCAGAAGGATTCTATTAATGTTGTGGTTTGTTTTTCTAAAAATGATCAAGATTCACTGGTTGAGTATAATTATTTTTGCTAGTTCAATAATCTGAAATATGAAAAAGTAGCTGAATCTGTGGATTTTTAAACATGTCTTTACATATATATTTTTGTGTGCCTTTCAACAATGTCTACATTTCTATTGAAATAATCAAAGTTAAGCTGGTTAACACTTTGCTTGAATAGAGAATAGCAGAATTCCAGAATACTGGCTAGGATTTGAACCTACAACTTTTTAGTAGTCAATTCAAGTAGAAGTCAAGTTCTCTAAACGCGGAATCATTTGCAGCCATGGGACGGGATGTGTAGGTCGTGTTAGGTTATCGAACCGTGGTTTTGTAAATGCACAATGTGAAAACCTCCATATATTGTCAATAAATATGAAAATCCTTAAAGGGGTTGGTGCGCTACAATAGCATTTGCTTTGCTAATGAGTGGGGGTGGGGGTGGGGGGTGGGTCTTGCTGAGGGAGCAGCTTGTGTTGTCCACTGAGAGCAGAAAGCATATTTGGCACAGTAACATGCCTGTCCAGCACATTAACAAGCACCTCTGAAATGTAACTGCCCTTCAGAAAAACATCACGTTCAAAAACCACCCAACATGAACAGCCAACATGTAAACTATAAAAAATAATCCCACTTATAAGGTGAAAGCAGGAAAAGGCAGCCTATGCTATTTTAAGTCACGTGGTTTATTTTCACATGTGAAATTGTGATTTTTACATGTGAAAAGGTAAATTTCACATGTTTTTTTCATAAGGCTACCCAAAACACATTCAATCTGATGCCACTGTATAACTTGCTATTAGCTAATACACATAAAACAACCACTCAAAATTGGTTGTAAACTAGGATATGACTGCTCCGAGGTTGAAATAATACTATTTTGGATGTCTGCCATACACAAAAGTGGAAAATGTGATGAATTAGTGTTGCCCAGTAACCATGAATTGAGATTAGTTCAACCCAGTGGATTTGGATTTGCGTACGACAAGACTGGGAGAGCACAGGTGTTGCTGCAATCAATCCCACACTTTGGCACAGGTAAGGGACAGTGTTGTACACTGTTTTCACATGAAAGCATGGCGTTCAACTTCGCGGGTGCTGAGCTGCATTCTGTGATAGTGTTGAGCTGCATTCTGTAATAGTTTTGAGCTGCATTCTGTGCAAGTGCTGAGCTGCATTCTCTCAAGTGCTGAGCTGCATTCTGTGATAGTGTTGAGCTGCATTCGCTCAAGTGCTGAGCTGCATTTTGTGATAGTGTTGAGCTGCACTCTCTCAAGTGCTGAGCTGCATTCTGTGATAGTGTTGAGCTGCACTCTCTCAAGTGCTGAGCTGCATTCTGTGATAGTGTTGAGCTACTTTCTCTCAAGTGCTGAGCTGCATTCTCTCAAGTGTTGAGCTGCATTCTGTGATAGTGTTCAGCTGCATTCTCTCAGGTGTTGAGCTGCATTGTCTCAGGTGTTGAGTTGCATTCTCTCAAGTGTTGAGCTGCATTCTGTGATAGTGTTGATCCGCATTCTCTCAGGTGTTGAGCTGCATTCTCTCAAGTGCTGAGGTGCATTCTCTCAAGTGCTGAGCTGCATTCTGTGATAGTGTTGAGCTGCATTCTCTCAAATACTGAGCTGCATTATGTAATAGTGTTGAGCTGCATTCTCTCAAGTGCTGAGCTGCATTCTGTGATAGTGTTGAGCTGCATTCTCTCAAATACTGAGCTGCATTATGTAATAGTGTTGAGCTGCACTCTCTCAAGTACTGAGCTGCATTCTGTGATAGTGTTGAGCTGCTTTCTCTAAATTGCTGAGCTGCATTCTGTGCAAGTGTTGAGCTGCATTTTGTGATAGTGTTTGGCTGCATTCTATGCAAGTGTTGAGCTCCATTCTCTCAAGTGTTGAGCTATTGAATAAAAGAAAGAATGCAGGAAAGGGTTTGTGATCAGCAGATACAGTCAGGTCCATAAGTATTTGGACAGTGACACAATTTTCATCATTTTGGCTCTGTACGCCACCACAATGGATTTTAAATGAAACAATCAAGATGTGATTTAAGTGTAGACTTTCAGCTTTAATTTAAGGGTTTTTGAAAAAATATTGTATGAACAATGTAGGAATTACAACCATTTTTATACGTAGCCCCCCCCCCCCCCCCCCACTCTCCCCCCAATTTTACAGGCTCAAAAGTAATCAGACAAACTAACATAATCATAAATTCAAATTTGGTTGCAAATCCTTTGCAGTCAATGACTGCCTGAAGTCTTGAACCCATACTCATCACCAGACGCTGGGTTTCTTCCCTGGTGATGCTCTGCCAGGCGTCTACTGCAGCTGTCTTCAGTTCCTGCTTGTTCTTGGGGCGTTTTGCCTTCAGTTTTGCCTTCAGCAAGTGAAATGCATGCTCAATTGGATTCAGGTCAGGTGACTGACTTGGCCATTGCAGAACATTCCACTTCTTTGCCTTAAAAAAGCCTTAGGGTGCTTTCACAGTATGCTTCGGGTCATTGTCCATCTGCACTGTGAAGCACCGTCCGGTGAGTTTTGAAGCATTTGGCTGAATCTGAGCAGATAATATAGCCCTATACACTTCAGAATTCATCCTGCTGCTTTTGTTAGCAGTCACATCGTCAAAAAATACAAGGGAACAAGTTCCAGTGGCAGCCATACATACCCACACCATTACACTACCTCCACCATGCTTCACAGATGAGGTGGTATGCTTTGGATAATGAGCAGTTCCTTCCCTTCTCCATACTCTTCTCTTCCCAACATTCTGGTACAAGTTGACCTTTGTCTCGTCTGTCCATAGGATGTTGTTCCAGAACTGTACAGGTTTTAGATGTTTTAGATGTTTTTTGGCAAATTCTAATCTGGTCTTCCTGTTTTTGACGCTTACTAATGGTTTACATCTTGTGGTAAACCCTCAGTATTTACTCTGGTGAAGTCTTCGCTTGATTGTTGACTTTGACACAGATACGCCTACCTCCTGGAGGGTGTTCTTGATCTGGCCAACTGTTGTGAATGGGTTTTTCTTCACCAGGGAAAGTATTCTTCTGTCATCCGCCACAGTTGTTTTCCGTGGTCTTCCGGGCCTTTTGGTGTTCCTGAGCTCACCAGCGTGTTCTTTCTTTTTAAGAATGTACCAAATAGTTGATTTGGCCACACCTAATGTTTTTGCTATCTCTCTGATGGGGGTTTTTTTCAGCCTAATAATGGCTTGCTTCACCGACAGTGACAGCTCTTTGGACTTCATATTGAGAGTTAACAGCAACAGATTCCAAATGCAAATGCCACACTTGAAATCAATTCTAGACCTTTTATCTGCTTAGCCTACTTGTAAATGAAATAATGAGGGAATAACACACACCTGGCCATGGAACAGCTGAGCAGCCAATTGTCCAATTACCTTTGGTCCCTTAAAAAGGGGGGGACCACATATAAAAAGTGCTGTAATTCCTACACCGATCACCCGATTTGGATGTAAATACCTTCAAATTAAAGCTGAAGGTCTGCACTTTGAACTCATACTCATTATTTAATTTCAACTCCAATATGCTGTGGTAGACAGCTAAAATAACAATAACTTTGTCAATGTCCAAATATTTATGGACATTTATGGACTGTATGTTCTTCCAAACCCCTGACAATCAGGAAGAATCTCTTCTAATATCACCAAGGCAACTGTTCCATTCTGCCCCATGTCCCAGAATGCACTCAGGGTCTCCTTTCTGATTTCTGTTATGCTGCAGTTTACCATTCTGATTGCCACTTGTAAAGCAGGGAAATGAGAATAGCACTGTTGCAACTCAAGTTTGGGTGGTTGTGAATTTTGGAGGGAATTACATTCACATTACACATCACTCTACTTGCTTTCCCAAGTGGCCACAGCAATATTCTTGCGTACTGCATTTTTTTCACTGTCATCTTCCAAAATAACCTGTTCTTGACCACCTGTGTACAGCTTTTGCAGCAAAATATGGGTCAGGGACATGGAGGCCAGCACTGCTGATGGCTTCCATTCGTCCTCTCTGTTCAGAAACTGGTTTAACCCTGGGACCCCTGATGAATGGGATCTCTAGCCAATCAGTGACATTAATTGAATAAATTAACTATCAGGCAGAAAACAAAACCATCAGTTCAGCTGGCCTCCAAGGCCATATTTGAATACTTTGGGCTGACATGGCAATGCACTACCAGAATATAAACCAGAATCATTACATTACAGGCATTTAGCAGACGCTCTTATCCAGCGCAACTTACATTGTATCCAATTATATAGGTGGATCTATACTGGAGCAATGCAGGTTAAGTACCTTGCTCAAGGGTACAATGGCAGTCCTACCGGGGAATCAAACTTGCAACCTTTAGGTTACAAGACCAACTCCTTAGCTATTATACTACACCGAATAGCTAATACTTAGCTATTATACTTCATCCTCCTGGTGAAACACACTGCAGTTAAAGAATTCCCCTGTCATCTCCAGACTATAGGTTATGTCTCTGGAGTCCCTAATAACAGCAAAGGGTCACAGAGCTGAGAGTCCTTGCTGTAGCATAAGTTCATTTTTGTGAGAAAAATCCAAGGTGATTCATGACTATATCTAACGCTGGGACTGTTGCCCACCAGGGATGTGCGTTTAGTGTCTTTTCTTTGGTGGCTTGAGTTTGGCTGAGAACGACAAACCACCATTATCTGTTGCACAAATTCTACTTCGCGAGTGCTCCCGCTGTGTGCGTTTACAATGGGGTATTTATGTCAAATCTTTGAACATTTCGTTGCATGTAGATATGGAACCTTCTGAACGGTAATTATTATTTATTTACACAATGTTAAAAGGTAGATTTAGCTCTTTCCTGAAAACTAAAAACTATTTTGTAGAATTTTACATGTCAGATTGTGTCCTGAAATAACTTTTAGGTTTGTGTCAAAAAGACTTGGTAAGTAATTAAGAATAGCCACAATTTAACTTAAATTGTGTTGGATGAATTTATCCAATAATTTTATTGCCAAAGTATTCCCTGTCTGTTCAAGAGCAGTCTGTTTCCTTCTTTCACTGTGGCAACAGACAGCCAGAATGTTCAATTGAACTAAAGTTTGGATTGTTAAAAGCCATTTAAGGTCAAAAAGTCATCCACATTCTAGAACATTGTCCATTTAAATTTTGTTCAGTGTGACTGTTCATACTTTTAGAAGTTTTGGAATGTCTACTGAAGATAAGACGGAATCCTCAACCGACTCATATCTTGGTGCTATGGAAACTTTTTTGTTGTTGTTAACCATTATTTTGATGCTGACAGTGTAGTCTTTACTCAACAGCACAATAAAATAAAAATAAAAATTCATCATTCTCATCCCAGCTGCTGTCACAGTTAGATCTGAACTGGCATTAACTGGTTAAATTTGTCCTCAAAGGCTTGAGAAAGAGTCGGCTGACGTGCTAGCTTGAGTTTATGTTATTTTATACTCCCTTTAGCTGGGGCAGAGCAGGTGCAAGGTCGATCTGTTTGAGGAACTCAAAGTGTTAGATTCACGGAGGAAGTTCTCCTGGCCATAACATCCCCTCCCTCCTCCTCCTCCTCATTGCCGATCCCGACTCCAGCGCCACCCTGGGTCTCGCGAAAATCATCACTTTGTTAATAGCGGGGCTTTTACGGGCTGTTATTGTAGCCCCGGGGCTAATGATGTACAGCGACCGTGTACAGAGAGCACGCGGGAGCGGGATGGGGGGTAGGTGGGGGGTGGCAGGTTGGGTGTTCTGAGGGCCAGGGGACACGTCATGACAAGCCCCACACCCCCACCTTGCTTCCGGCAGCTATCCCAGAGAAATTAGCGTCAGTAACGTGGATCATCTGCGCTCCGGAAATCAGCGGGCTGGTTAGCTATCTACACCGCTACATTCCTCGGGGCATCCTGAAAAATGTGAATATCACATATGCTCAGCTCATAGCTGTTGGCACCATTGTGAGTCAGGATATGTATTCATAAAGCATCTCAAAGTAGGAGTGCTGATCTAGGTTCAGGTGTCATCTTCCAATATCATAACTTCATCTGTTATGAGCTAAAAGGCACAGCTGACCAAAAATCAGCACTACTACTCAGAGGTGCTTCATGAATACAGACACAGGATCTTAAGCGCGACCCTGATTTGGGGTAGGAGAAGAAGTCCGTAGCCACTTACTGCATAACTCTGTGAGTGGCAGTGCATTCAATCAAAGTGTAATGATTTGCATTTTTTCCTCCTCGTTAAAATATTTTCCACGTCTGTCTAGACTGCGTTTGATCTAGCGACATGTAATCAGTTGTGTTTAGGAGGTGCTGATTCAGTCCCTGTTATTACTAGTGAAAGAGATGATAACTTTAATCATAACCTCCTCTAGGATATGGCCACGCGCGCTTGTTATCTTCCAGACCCTGTGCTTAATAACCCCATTCGCATGCCTGTGCCTCATCAGGCATTACTGCCAGGGGGGGGAAACACCTATGAAAAAAACCTCTACACACACATATCCAATGCATGGAGTACGTGCCGCAATTGTCTGGACTTACTGTACATAGAGGTGAAGTACATATCCTGGTAATTAAGTCATTATCTTGAGGTACTGCAGCTGTGTGTGTGTATACGTGTACCTCTGTGCAGCATTACCTGCACTGAAGATGGTGAGGGATGGGGAATGGGAGAGCCTTAACAGGAGTGGAGACTGTTTTTTACGCCCAAACACAACTGTGTGTGGGGGCTGCTTCCTGACCTCACCCCCAGCTGGGTCAGGATGTGCACCCTAGAAACCTCCTCAGTGGTGGAGATATGGATCACGGAGGGCAGCAGTGGAGTTTTCCTCAGGTTGAGGTGTCCTGGGTAAAAACACTTCCTAAACTGAGAGGGGTCGGCAGGACCCACTGGGGGGAGTCATTAGAGGAGCTGCGGCGGGTCACAAGATGATAAGTTTGGGCACGGGTAATAGACTGGCTGTACATAGGCTAATCTTTCCACACACATTGGCATGGGCTGGATTAAGCACTACAGTATATTAATCAGTCACAGTGTACAGGAACATAAAAAAGTTTAAAAAACTTTGCAGATTCAAGACTTTTATTGACACGTGACTAGTACAATGGGATGCTTGGGATTGTGGATCCATATTGGAACATACTCCTGGCTATGCTTTAACTAGGAGTGGGACACAGCAAACGTACGCACTCATTAAGTGGGTCATGTGCTTAAAAATGTGGGAACCACTAAGTTACATGAATCCACTGGATTGCGTGAGGAAGAATGTCGCTAAATTCTGATGCGTTACTTGATTTAAATTGAAAAGAATCATGTATGTTCTTTAGTGGTTTGATGTCACGTTGGATTATTTATTCTTAGCAGAAGAAAATGTAAATTTTTGTATTTATTTTCATTCAGGTAATTAAGACACTGTGAGATTGATGCCCACTAACTGACCCCCCCGTGTCTGCTGGTGCAGGTACATCGGTGCCCTGGGGGCGAGGGTCATCTGCGACAACATCCCCGGCCTGGTCAACAGGCAGAGGCAGCTGTGCCAGAAGCACCCGGACATCATGCAGTCCATCGGCGAGGGAGCCAAGGAGTGGATCCGGGAGTGCCAGCACCAGTTCCGCCACCACCGCTGGAACTGCAGCACGCTCGACCGCGACCACACCGTCTTCGGCCGGGTCATGCTGCGCAGTAAGTGTGTGTGCCTTTTTCCATTCTTACCCCACCGCCCCCTCGCCAAAATGCAGTATAATGCAATATATTACACAATATATTACACAATATATTCTCAAATATATTATCAGTACTTCACAATATATGGGCAAATGTACACACTGACATTGACGTAAATATGCATTGCTGTTAAATATATTTGTCATTTTATTTTACAGAAAGTCCACATATTTACAATATATTGCAATATATTCCATTTCTGTAAGGGCTGTTACACCCCAAAACCCTTCCATATAAAAACAGGGCGTGTCTAATGCTCACAAACAGGTGGCAAGGATGCAAGGGAGATCAGTGTCAGATAATCTACCTCATCTCCACTTCCTATCTCAACCAGTCTGTGGGCGGCATGTCCAGCATCATAGTACTGGGGGGTATTTCACAAATCAGGATTACTGAGTTAGCTGGATAACTGCACTGAACAAAACCCAGAACACTCCATGTAACAGTACTTCAGTCCATGTTCCAGATTTGGGTGGGTTCCGGGTTTTACTCAGTGCAGTTATCCAGCTAACTCTGTAATCCTGCTTCCTGAAACAGGGCCCTGCTTGGGTTTGTCCATTTTACTGCTGTCAGTTCTACTGTTCAGAATTATACCCCTTTCTATTTATGAATGTATCTGCACATAATTTAATATATGCACACCTGGTTTTGAATATGTTGGATATCCACCCTAAGTATGAATCTGCTGGTCAGAATAGAGTTGTATTTCTAATTTTAAGCTTGATTCAATAACATGTCTGTCACAAATCTGATACCAACGAGACTTTTGTTTTAGGTGCTGTTGTTAGTTCTGACCCCAAATGAAAACTGTCAAAGGTCTAGATGTGGAAAGAGTTGGAAGTCTAAAGTTTTGACTAAGTTCAATGATTATCCTCTTGGGCAGTCATGCTAAGGGGAAGCTCACAGGTGATCTGCACTGGTTTTGCTTTAGTTTGGAAACAAAGACATTTAGTGTGTATCCAGACTGCAGAGGTGAATAATGTCTTGGGCCTGGAGGATTGTCAGAGGATCTCTCACCATGTAAAACAGCCTTAATACATCACAGCAGTGTGACCAAACGGCCCAATGGAAACAGCAGCAATGTCCTACAACTGTACACTGCTCTGAGCCACTTACACTCTCTTACACACACTCACACACACACACACACACACACACCATACATACTCACACACACACACTGACACGCACACACACACACGCACACACACGCACACACACACACACACACACACTCACACACACTCACTCACACATACACACACACTCACACACCCACACACACACACACATACTCACACATACTCACACACACACACACACACACTCTCTTACACACACTCACACACACAGACACCCACACACACACATACACACTCACACACACACACATACTCACACACACACACACACGCACATACTCGCACACACACACACGCGCGCACGCACGCACACACGCACACACACACACACACACACACTAGCTCTTGCCTGTTTACAGTGGTTAATAGACTACCACGCATGGTCAGTAAGCAGCAGAAGTAGAGTCGTGGTTGCGGTGCTTCCGGGCCAGCAGGCCAGGTCCAGAGCAGGGCAGAGAATG
Organism: Anguilla anguilla; assembly: GCF_013347855.1. NCBI lineage: Eukaryota > Metazoa > Chordata > Actinopteri > Anguilliformes > Anguillidae > Anguilla > Anguilla anguilla. The sequence continues at coordinate 43,456,405 of NC_049211.1, read as the reverse complement.
GTTTCCATTCCTCCAGACGTGCTGTCATCCTGTGGGGAAAGGCCATTCGTCTTTCAGGATCATTAAATTTTCCCTCCTGGGGGTGGGATATTGTGAGTTTGAGAATTTTCCTACCTTTTCCGGTTTGCTGGGTGAACTCGGAGCTGGATGCGGGGAATTCACAACCATGTTCGCACATCAACAGGAATTTTTAACTCAGCTTCAAGTTAATACAAGTACTGTCATCATCAGGAACATTCACGTCTGAAATTAGCATATCGATGTCACTGTTCCCCATAAGTTTGTTCTTTGAAAACTAATTCACAACGAATGCATATTATGTACAGACATTACAAATAATTTATTGCAATATACATGTAAATAGATGAAGTAGGTTAATATTTGAGAATTAAAGGCACATATGTTATATATATATATATATATATTATACACATTGCATTATATATATTATACATGTTTCCCAGTATATATATTGCTGTATAATGCAGAAAGGCAGTCGTGTGTATGCCCATTTTGGTACAGTGCTATGTCATCATCAGGCCCGCTAAGGTTTTTTCTTTCATGTGTCCAAACCCTTTGTGTGAGTGCAGCCTGAGAGGGGGCGGATGGGCCCAGAACACAAGTAGCAGACAGGTCGCTGCGTCCGCACAGGCCGCGCATAAACAGTAATAGGAGCTGTAAATATTTGGATAGACGTTCCCGGCAGACAGACAGAAGGCCCGCTCCCTCCCTCCCTCCCTCCCTCCCTCGTCGCCCCCTCACTCTGATTCGCTGCGCTCAAGCGGAATGGGAGCGAGGAAGGCGAGCCGGGCCCCGGTGATCCCCCGCCCGCCCGCCGGGCTCTAAGTGGAAGCACACGCAGGTATTCCGACGGCCGTCATCTGCCCGGCACGTGGAGCCTTAGCGCACGGCTACTCGCGTCCGAGAGAGGACGGGCGAACGCTCGCCACCCCCGCGCCCGACCCCGCTCCCGCTCCACGGGCCCGGCTCACCGGACAGCCCGCCGAGCGCGAGCGCACGCCGCAGGGGAAGCGCTCACACCGCGGGCGAGCGAGGCGGTGTTTATTCGTCCGCGTTGACCGCACGCTCATAGCGGAGCGTGCGTACAGCGTGGCCTTTTTTAGCCCTGGGGGTCGACGAGCCGACACGGCGAAGGTTGCCAAATCAAAGTGGACACGTTTAAACAATTTACACAGCAAAGCACTGCTCTTTTGAGAAGGATTAAATGTACAATAATATTTAAAAATGGAACAGTGACATTCACGATTCATACATCTTTACAGACAATTCCAGACATTGTGTACAAACACAACTGTCTTTGCCTCCTCCTATATATATATATTTATATATATATATATATATATGTACAGTGCCTTCGGAAAGTACTCAGACCCCTTCAGTTTTCCGACATTTTTTTTACGTTACAGCCTTATTATAAAATTGATTAAATTCATTATTATTCTCATCAATCTACACACAATACCCGATAATGACAAAGAGAAAAAAGGTTTTTAGAAATTTTTGCTAATTTATTAAACATAAAAAACTGAAATATCACATTTACATACAGTTGAGGCCAAAAGTTTACATACACCTAGGCTAAAGATAGTCAAACGCAAGTTTTTCAGGACTCCGCACATTTCATTTTACAATACATTTCTTTTGGCAAGACAATTAGGGCATCTACTTTGTTCACATCAGAGGTCATTTTAAAGCAATCGATCAGAGACAGATTTAGTTTAGCTTTAATTCACTATATCAGAGTTCCAGTGGGTCAAAAGTTTACATACACCAAATTGACTGTCTCTTCAAACAGTCTGGGAAATTCCAGAAATTGATGTAATGACTTTTTAGAAGCTTCTGACTGGCCAATTGTCATAATTGGGAGTTAATTGGCACCTGTGGCTGTATTTAAGGGCCTACCTTTAGAGCCACTGCCTTTTTGCCCTTGATACCATGGGAAAATCCAAACAGCTCTGCTAAGATCTCAGAAAACAAACTGTGGACCTCCACAAGTCCGATTCCTCCTTAGGAGCATTTTCCAAACAACTGAAGGTACCACAAGCATCTGTACAAACAATTGTATGCAAATATAAAAATCTTGGGACCACACAGACACTGCATCGTTCAGGAAGGAGGCACAAATTAACTCCCAGGGCTGAACGAACCTTGGTCCAAAAGGTTCAACTGAACCCCAAGACAACAACAAAGGAACTGGTGAAGGAGTTGGAGGCATCAGGTACCAAAGTATCTACATTCACCAGTAAGAGAATCCTACATCGCCATGGCCTGAAAGGCTGTTGTGCAAGGAAGAAGCCCCTACTCCAAGACCGGCATAAAAAAGCCAGAATTAAGTTTAGAGGTGATCACCAGGACAAAGACCTAGCCTTTTGGAGGAGTGTTCTCTGGTCAGATTAAACAAATACGGAACTGTTTGACCATAATGATCAGCACCATGTATGGAGGAAAAAGGGTGAGGCTTTTAATCCGAAGAACACCATCCCAGCTGTGAAGCATGGGGGTGGCAGCATCATGTTGTGGGGGTGTTTTGCTGGAAAAGGGACTGGTGCCCTTCAGAAAATAGATGGCATCATGAGGAAGGAGGATTATCTAGAAATACTGAAGTAACACCTCAAGAAATCAGCTAGAAAGTTAAAACTTGATCACAACTGGGTTGTCCAGCAGGACAATGATCCTAAGCATACTTCCAAAGTTGTAATAAAATGGCTTAAAGACAACAAAGTGAAAATATTGGAGTGGCCATCACAAAGCTCTGACCTGAATCCCATAGAAAATTTGTGGACTGAACTGAAAAAGCGTGTCCGAGCAAGGAGGCTCACAAACCTGACTGAGTTACACCAGTTCTGTCTGGAGGAATGGGCAAAAATTCTGGCAAAGTATTGTCAGAAGCTTGTGGAAGGCTACCCTAAGCATTTGATTCAAGCTAAGCAATTAAAAGACAATGCCACCAAATACTAGCAAAGTGTATGTAAACTTTTGACTCACTGATATACATAAAAGCTGAAATAATTCTCCTAGCTATTATTTTGAAATTACCTCTTATGGAAATAAAGTAGATACCCTAATTGACTTAACACTGGAAATGTATGGTAACATGAAATGTGTGGAGTTGTGAAAAATTGAGTTTTAATGTCTTAGGTGTAGCCTAGGTGTATGTAAACTTTTGGCCTTAACTGTATTCAGACCCTTTGCTATGACAGTCAAAATTTAGCTCAGGGGCATCCTGTTTCCATTGATCATACTTGAGATGTTTCTACAACTTGATTGGAGTCCACCTGTGGTAAATTCAATTGATTGGACATAATTTGGAAAGGCACACACCTGTTTATATAAGGTCCCAAAGTTGATAGTGCATGTCAGAGCAAAAAAGGTACAGATCAAGGGAAGAGTACAGGACACAGTGGCCTCCATCATTCTTCAATGAAGGAAGTTTGGAACCTCAGGCAAACTGAGCAGTTGGGGGAGGTGACCAAGAACCCGATGGCCACTCTGACAGAGCTCCAGAGTTCCTCTGTGGAAATGCTCCCAACCTTCCAGAAGGACAACCATCTCTGCAGCATTCCACCAATCAGGCCTTTATAGAGTGGCCAGACGGAAGCCACTCCTCAGTTAAAGGCACATGACAGTGCACTTGGAGTTTGCCAAAAGGCACCTAAAGGACTCTGAGACCATGAGAAACAAGATTTTCTGGTCTGATGAAACCAAGATTGAACTCTCTGGCCACAATGCCAAGCCTCACGTCTGGAGGAAACCAGGCACCGCTCATCACCTGGCCAATACCATCTCTATGGTGAGGCATGGTGGTGGCAGCATCATGCTGTGGGGATGTTTTTCAGCAACAGAAACTGGGAGACTAGTCAAGATCGAGGGAAAGATGAACGGAGCAAAGTACGGAGAGATCCCTGATGAAAACCTGCACCAGAGCGCTCAGGACCTCAGACCGGGGTGAAGGTTCACCTTCCAACAGGACAAAGACCCTAAGCACACAGCCAAGACAACACAGGAGTGGCTTCAGGACAAGTCTGTGAATGTCCTTGAGTGGCCCAGCCAGAGCCCGGACTTGAACCCGATCAAACATCTCTGGAGAGACCTGAAAATAGCTGTGCAGCAACGCTACCCATCCAACCTGACAGAGTTTGAGAGGATCTACAGAGAAGAATGGGTGAAATACCTCAAATACAGTTGTGCCAAGCTTGTAGCGTCATTCCCATGAAGACTCAAGGCTGTAATTACTGCCAAAGGTGCCACAACAAAGTACTGAGTAAAGGATCAGAATACTTATGTAAATGTGATATTTTAGTTTTCTATTTTTAATAAATTTGCAAAAATTTCTAAAAACCTGTCACTTTGTCATTATTTGGTATTGTGTGTAGATTGATGATAATAAAATGAATTTAATCCATTTTATAATAAGGCTGCAACATAACAAAATATGGAAAAAGTGAAGAGGTCTGTATATATATTTATAACTGTGTTGTAAAGCATCTTTGAGATTGTGAAAAGCACTATATAAAATAAATCTATTATTATTATTATTTAATTATATATATATATATTCAAACTCTATTTTATTTAAATATATATTTAATTTATATATATAAATTTAAATTTTTTATGAGAAAGACAGAAGACATGCTCATAGTTAACCCTCTTCATCAATGTATTTCACGTAGGCAGCCGCGAAGCCGCGTTCGTGTACGCCATCTCCTCAGCCGGAGTGGTCTATGCCATTACCAGGGCCTGCAGCCAGGGGGAGCTCAAGACGTGCAACTGCGACCCCCACAAGAGGGGCCGGGCCAGAGACGACAGGGGGGACTTCGACTGGGGCGGCTGCAGCGACAACATCAACTATGGCATCAAGTTCGCCAAGGACTTTGTGGACGCCAAGGAGAAGACGGTCAAGGACGCGCGGGCGCTCATGAACCTGCACAACAACCGCTGCGGGAGGATGGTGAGCGCGCGCGGTCACGGCGAGGCGGCCCGGCTGGCTGACAGGCCTCCACGGGCCTGCTGGAACCAACCCCAGACCCAATGAGACGTCCTTAAACAGGCCTTCTCATGTCCAATAGCAGCCCGAAACATTTTAGCTTACGTTCATGAAGCAGTTCAGAGTTTTGGGTTTTGCCTTTTAGCTCATAATGGGTAAGATATTTACAATGGAAACCTGACCCTTGATCAACACTCTCACTCTTAAATGGTTGATGAATAAGGGTTGTGAACTGGTGACCTGGAATCAGTTTTTTCCTTTTATCTCAAGATACTAGCTCAGGTTAGGAAATGACAGTGGATCCCTAGATTGCCATGCTTTTTGTATGCTGAGATCAGTTTGTGGGTGAGAGCTGTGACTCTATGTTACCCATTTCCCTTACAATGGCTGCCACAAGCTGTGATGGATCATTCCCATTCCACTGTCTTAAGTACCGTAGTTGACAGACACTCACTTCACCTGATTTTTTCTGTCCAAACTGGTCACTGATTTTAAGGTGAAAACAAACACCAGCCACACTTTGGAACACCCCTGGTTTAAGGTGTTTGCAGTCAATGCCAGTGTTTTGTGTGACGCTGTGATGTATCTTTCATCGGAAATATTTTCTTGTCCTTGTAGGCGGTGAAGCGCTTTATGAAGCTGGAGTGTAAATGTCATGGGGTCAGTGGCTCCTGCACACTTAGGACTTGTTGGTTGGCCATGTCCGACTTCAGGAAGACCGGAGACTACCTCCGCAAGAAGTACAACGGAGCCATCGAGGTCACCATGAACCAGGACGGCACAGGCTTCACAGTCAGCAACAAGGACTTCAGGAAGGCCACTAAGAACGAACTGGTGTACTTTGAGAATTCGCCTGATTACTGCCTCATGGACAAAGCTGCAGGTGGGTGGGTTGCCCATGTGTGACGATAACATTACATTAGTGTCATTTAGGAGACATTTTTATCCAGAGCGACTTACACAACTTTTTTACACAGCATTTACATTGCATCCATTCATACAGCTGGATATATACTGAAGCAATCCAGGTTAAATACCTTGCTCTTGGGTACAACGGCAGTGTCTTATCCAGGAATCGAACCTTTAGGTGACAAGACCATCATCCTGGCAGAGTTATACTACACAGCAATGATGATAACATTCATATATTAGAACCTCTAAGATTAAAACTACTGTATATATTTATGTCAGTAGTAGCGTTAATTAAGCCACCTATTTGGTCAAAGTGCTCCCACAAAGCTGCAGCGGATGTGTGGTGAGAATTCTGGGACAAAATTGCTGCCGTGCATTACTCAGGTGTGTGCTACTCATGTGATGGTTGAGATCTGTGCTTAACCAGCTCAAATCATCAGATGACTGAGCACTGTGTGGTTTTATCATTGTTATCGTAAACCTAAAAAACATCTGTAATCAACATTGTAGCCATGATCTGAGAGGAAGCTATTAACTGTTTATAACTGGCTAGGGACACTTGTTTTCATACGTACGCTATATGACCAAAAGTATCTGGACACCAATTGGTCTGGGACTGTTTTTCATAGTTTGGGCTAGGCCTCTAAGTTCCAGTAAAGGCAAATCTTAATGCAATGATTCTGTGCTTCCAACTTTGTTGCAACAGTTTGGGTTAGGCCCTTTCCTGTTTCAGAATGACAAGGCCCCCGGGCACACAGTGAGGTTCATATATAAATGGTTTTGTTAACATTGGTTTGGAAGAACTTGACTGGCCTGCTCAGAGCCCTGATCTCGACCTCATCCAACACCTTTGGGATCCATTGGAATGCTGACTTCGAGCCAGGCCTAATCGCCTAATCAGTGCCCAACCTCACTAATGCTCTTCTGGCTGAATGGAAGCACATCCCTGCAGCAATGCTCCAACATCTAGTATAAAGCCTTCTCAGAAGAGTGGAGGCTTTTATAGCAGCAAAGGGCGGACCAACTCCATATTAATGCCCATAGTGTTGGAAGAGACGTTGGATGTCAGGTGTCCACATACTTTTGGCCATGTAGTGTATGTGGAAAAGAACATTTATTAGTGTCCAGCTGGCCCTTAGTCTATGTCTTTATGATGAACAAAAGGAATGGGAATCCCTAGTTTTCAAATACTGGCAAAACCACGTTAAATAGACTTGGGCATTAAGTGCATCTTAGAATGCAGAATTATTTGACCAGTTGCTGTTTTCTAGAATCTATGAGAATACACCCCAAGCTTTGTTCTCAGTAGCATTTACAAAAAAGCATTCCTTTGTTCAAAAAACTTAGCAGTACATCTTAAACGGTCTACAATGGTCCACTAACCATGTGTATGTGATTCACACCATTTCAGAATGCTAACAGATTTCATATTAAGGTGCTTTCCTGTTTAGGTGCTGTAATGCAATAATAATGGGGCACTCACTTGAGATATATTTTAGCTGCCGGGCTATAAGATGCATTAATCACCATAGGCAAAATGCTAATCAAATGCAAGGCTGCCAAAAAGTTTTTGAAAGACTAAAGAGTTAAACATGGTCATTGTTGTATAACAATTGTATAAACTATCTATTACCCTAATTGTAAAATTAGATTTTCTGTATCGAAGGAACCACTAAACACATTAGGAGCAGCGTAAAGCTACTGCAGGCTATTAGCGAATACAGTATATGCGATGATTTGACCTGGCAGTACGTTTCCCACGGGAGGACCGTGTCTGGGTTTTAAACGAGGGAGGCAGTCCATCACACCGTTTCTCCCAGTTCAGGGTCTGATACTGCGGGCTGCCCTGCCCTTCAAGGCACGGCGCACATCAAAGGGTCCGGACTGATCCCCGTGGAGGAGGAGGAGGAGGAGGAGGAGGAGAAATGAAAACTGGATGGTGTCAGTAACGGGCGGGTCTTCCCCAACCGCAGTCAGAAGGGAGGGGGGGGGGAGGGGTGTAGGGGGATTCTCACACCTGCCTCCTCTTAGCTCGTCTCCCAAAAAAAGCCCAGGGGGGCAGCCAGGGTTCCTGTGCCCTGTTAATCCCTGTCAGTCTCCCACACTCTGGCCATTATGCCGTAAGGAACATTCTGGAACAGCGGCATGGGACGGGGGGTGGGGGGTTTCTAGTTCCATCACTGCTTCTGACAGGGAAAAGGCAAAGAACATATGGGTGAATGTTACTGTTTCTGTTCTCTTATTTTAGGCATTTAGTAGATGAGAAGTTCCTCTGCAGTGAGATTTTCACATAGACTTTAATTGGAGAGTTTGTTGAAGCATATCAGCATTGAGTACAGGAGCACAACTCACACTTAGCCTTTAGGAAACTAAACATTACTGACCATCATCGTCAATCCAGAGCCTGAAAGTTTCACACCCACCCTAGAAAATTAGGCCCATCGGCCTGAAGAAAAGCCCGGCTAATTGGAGCAGGGTTGTTTTTATGCAGCCAATGCCGCGTGCGGTTTGCTGACAGGGAGGCACAGACAGGAGACTTGTGAAAAGAATCGTGTGATGCTAACGTTTACCACCATCCTTCAGAGGATTGTTCCGATGCTGAACCAGAGCACTGTTTGTTTTGACCGTTCACCTAAGCAGTTAAACACAGCTTGGGTCTCCATGTTTCTTATTTTTTTGCGGGGAGGGGGGCGGGGGGGTTGAGGGATGGGGCCGGGGGTGTTTCCCGAAGGTTAAAACACTGTCATTTCAGGAGGTCAACAGTACCTCCATTAGCCCCCACCCCCCCTTCTCATTGGAATTCATACCCCAAGGATACATCGAGCTCATTTTTCAAATCCCATTCTCCGAGCTGCTCCGTGTGCTTCTCACATTCGTTGGGGGGGGGGGGGGGGGGGGGGGGCGGGTGTGGGTTTTTATTTTCAGGTGTTCAGTCCTCTCATACTGGCTCAGAACTCCACTTTATGTTGCCTGAAAACAGTACAAGACTGTTGGCTTCATAAAACTGTCTAAACAAAAATATTACAAACACAGATCATATACGACAGCACTTGAAATGCATTAATACCCACCAGACCTGGGTCGAATACAAATATGTATTTGTATTTGTATTTAAAAATGTATGTAAATGCATATTTGAAGTATTTTCAAATACATTTACACATTTTACACATGAAACACTTTGTATTTCATTTATTTATATTATTTTAATGTAAAACCAAATACTTTCCCAAATAGTATTTTAAAAATACATTCCTTTAAATAAATACTTTCCTGGGAAACCAAATACTTTTTCAAATAGTATTTAAAGCCTTTTACAAATACATTAAAATACAAATACAATTTTAAAATATTTTGAAATATTTCAGTGATATACAACTGAAATGACAGAGCCAGCAACAATGTAGGCTTCATACTGATGGGGGTATCCCAGAGTTCTTTGTACAATCTTTGTGAGTGGTCATCGATGTGATGTCAGCAAGCTATAATACTCAGGGTACTCCAGGGGAACTACTAGGGGCTAGGGGTTGAATTTGAGTTGTGGGCAAGGGTAGCCTACGTTGGCAATTTTAAACAGCCCATGTGCTGCCTCTAACAGACAGTAGCCTAAATGCCCGTACATGTCTTTGCATGGAGGGGGTGGCAAACTCAGACTTCTTGATAAGCTACTTGCCAGTTTATTTGTACTCATGCAATCTTTTTAAAGTTAGTGGCCTTTTACTGTATTTCTTCTTTTTTTCTGTTGTCAGAGCGTTCAACAGCAATATGCACAGTTCCATCTTTTACATTTTGTAAGGTCAGACACTGATAAAATAGAATTCAGCCGTGCATGTTCACTACCAATTAGCAATGGAAATCGGTACAATTGGACTGGAGCTGTCTGCTGTTGCCTGTCGCGTTCTCATCAAAATACTGTCCTAATTAGACGAAACGCTCAACTTTCAGCATATCCTGCAGGTTCCTGCATATCCAGTGATTTTCAAATCTTTCAACAGCTTGGTGCAACTGCTCATGTTGCACCACTGGCCTTATGTCCTGAAAGTATTTTCAAATAATTCCATTACATCAAGCACTTTGTATTTGAAAATTCAGTATTTTAAATGTTTTTTTAAGAAATATTTGAAAGTAATCGCAAATACATGCAAATGCTCCTTAAATGTATTTTCAAATACATTTTGTAATTTTAATACTCGGTATTTGTAAATGCTGTATTTAAAATAATTTCTGAGGAAAAGTATTCAAAAGTAATTAAAATACTTTAAATATGTATTTGACCCAGGTCTGATACCCACTGTTTTGTTCAGCGTGGGTGAAGCGTGAAGCCCCCTGACCCTGTGTCCCGTCCTGTCCTCCGCAGGTTCCTTGGGCACTGCCGGGCGCGTGTGCAACAAGTCGTCGCGCGGGACGGACAGCTGTGAGGTCATGTGCTGTGGGCGGGGCTACGACACCACGCGCGTGAAGCGCGTCACCAAGTGCGAGTGCAAGTTCAAGTGGTGCTGCGCGGTGGAGTGCAAGGACTGCGAGGAGACGGTGGACATCCACACCTGCAAGGCCCCCCCGCGCACCGAGCGGGGGCACCAGACCTGAGGGGCGGGCCCGGCCTTTGCCTCGCCCCTTCCTCAGGACTTCCTGTGGTCCATGGCATTCTGGGATATAGAGTCCATCCCTCATATCCACTGATCCCACCCTTCTCTCCGTTCCGTTGCATGGCTTTTTAATTTCACTGTCTCAGCAAAACAAAAAAAAAGCACTAAAACTAAACTCAATTTCCCATGAGCACCTAGCACAAAATGCTCAGTAAATTTCCCCATTACCTTTATTTTGGAACAGGGCTGTAAGGCTGCTATTGTTTGCTTTTAACTGTGAACCTGTTGTGTTGTTGTGTGTGTGTTTTTTTTTGTTGATGCTGATGATGGGAGGGGGGAGTATTTCATTTGAGTTTTTTGTGGGGAAAAAAGGTGTGCTGCTTTTAATATACTTTTCAGGACATATTTTCTAAAATTACAGAAAACTCATTTTGAGCATTTACAGTCATACAATCTTTCTGTATTCACGCCATTTACATTTTTGGGGGAGGAGAGGGACTGCTGATTTGTGCACCAGAAAGTATAACCATGCCCTCTTTACCCGATAAGTTTTGTCTGACGTTGAAACATCACCTCCACTGGGCTCGACTCTTCTGGTCTGGTTGCGCGTGACTTTGGCAAGGCATTGGCACTCATAGGCAAAAGCAGTGGACTGAAGAAGCAGGATTCTCCCTGACGGCTGGAGTGACACTCGGCATTTGGACGTTGCTTTGAGCAATCCCTGCCTTCTCCCCACTAAACTGATAATGTGGACGATGAATGGTTGTTTTATTTAAAGCAAAGAAGAAATAAAGACGAACCTGCACTATGGACATTAGCTAAAGCATGAGCAAACATAAATACATTTATACATATTTGTTTATGAATTATGAGAAGAAAATTACTGATGTGGACTGCAGAGGCAGAAAGAGTGAATCCGCCAAAAAAAAACAGAAAAAATCTTCCTCTCCACTTCAAGGGATGACTTTGACAGGGATTCCAGAGGTGGGAATGACGCCAGTGGACTTCTCTGTTCTACAGCTTGCTTGTGTATCTTGTGTATACTGTTTCATTATTTTAAAAACAGAAGTTCATATAAATATATGGTATTAGTATGTCAGAATTTCTGCTTTTCCTTTATTCACCAGTGAAATGTGTGTTGCTTCTTCACAGATCTGGATCTGTCAGAACCTATAAGTCCTATGGCACATGTGCGAGTAGTGCACACAAATGTTTCCTTTCAAATTCAATTCCAAAATATCTTCTCAATGCTGTGCGCATTTTGGAATATCCGGAAAGCTTTGCAGTTCTTCAAAAAATACTTAGTGAGCAAGATTAGGCCCTCTGTGGGCCAAACGGATTCCCAGAGAGCGCTATAAAAATAATACTCAGCAAGAGAGCAATGACAGAATAACGGACCGTTTCAAATACAAACCAGCCCTGTGCCGATGACAAAGACTGTTTTTGTCAGGCGGGGTGACTGGGCGAGTGGAGAAAAAGATCACTGTTATTTAAAGTCCGATTGAAAAGCCTTTTAATCTCCTTCGCCGTGATGAAGGCTGGGGTATCGGCAGACTGGCCTGTAATGACTTGATGAGTTTAATTACAAGGCTCGGGTTGATTCTGACATTTGGGAGACACTGTTCCACAGAAGCGCTTGTGTTAGTTGGAGTTTTTTTGGCCGGGATATCAAAGCACATATTTTCCAGCAATCTTCTTTGGTCTATGCCATATTAGAGCTAATTCTGAAGTTAGTGAAGAGCCCTTTTTAATAAAAGGAATTCCACAGAAATGTACTACATGCTGGACAGCACACACAAGTGGGTAGATGTTAAGATTACAATGGCTGATACCTTCAGATCAATCAAAAAGAAGAATTCCCAGAATGCAACGTGTGATAGAGTAGGATACATCTTTTGTGCACACCTGTGTGACTGGCATTCTATATGATTAAATCTAACACTGCTCTGCGTGTGGGAACTTCTAGGTCAATGATATGAATGATGACACTTGGGCATTTTCTCAGGAATCATGGGAATAGTAGTCTTGGACAGGATGTAAGTGTCACCGTGTTTAACGTCACCTGTGTGTATTGCCTTACTGAGGCCTCCAGTTGTTCTGGATCCTCTGTACGTCTTCCATATTGCTGAAACAGACTTGTCTTTTAGATTGCTTCGTACCATGTGCTCAGAGAGGAGATGTCTCCCACAGGCAATGATGTCATCCTCCATCATCCTGGAGAATAACCTCATGCTAGCCAACATAGTGCATATGACAGGATGGGAGAAAATCAATTTCTTCTGGTCTAACTTGGTGGCTAAATGAAACCTCTTATGAGCTTTAGGGGTTGTAGCATTGTAGCACACTATGGGGGCAAGAATTACTTTGAATTCCCTGAAGTGAAAATGTCCTCAACATGTAGAATCCATCACTGGTTCCCCTGATATCAACTGGATTGATATCTGTATGTGGCAATGATGATGGCCTGTAGTTTCAATCATATACAGCCCCCCCGCCCCCCCACCCCACCAATGGGACAGCGATGTTCCATGAGTTCACAGAGTTGCATGTCACATGTTTGTCCAAAAGCGATTGCAGATCTAAGTGCACACCTTCAGTGCTTATACACTGGTTACCTAAAGCACATCCTTTCCTTATGTCTAGTCATGACTTCACTGCTCTTATTTGCTTTCTTGATTGTCTGTTTTTCATGCATATCCGGTCAGGTTTAAAAAGCATAATAAAGGCGAAAAGTGTGCTTCTCATCTCTACATAAACACACAGACATTTACCCAAGAAATGTTCTCATTTATAAACTTCACCAAGAACCGTTTTATAGAACAACCAGACCATAGCAATTTACCACTGGGGGGTACACGCATTGTCTGGCACCAGCTCAGTGCTGTCCGGGAAGGCCCTCGTTGTAAAATAATTACAGAAAATTAATGGACTCAGTCAAATGCTGTTATTGGTCCCAAAGGGCCACTGAGCTTTAATAAGAGGCCTTGTAACTGGATCCTCTGAGCAAGACCAGTTAAATGTCATCAAGGTGCAGTGAAGGTTCACTGCGGCCCTCTTGTCAAGGATTAAAAATAGGCAGGCAGACATTTGATGCATGCTTCCCATTTGTCACAGGACCTGATTGATATCTTTGTTTGACATCACTTCCATTCCAGCATAGCTGGAGAGAGGAGGGCAGGACGGGGGGTCGGGGGGTGTACCTGGCGGGGCCACACGGGGACACAGAGTCCGCTGGACGTCCGCTCATAATTTACAGCACACGTGACGGGCAGGGATGGGCAGAGACTGTTCTTCTGCTGATGGAAGCCACATCAGACGGGCGCCTGGCCATCGTGGTCACGCTGGGGCGGCTAAAGGCTCAAATAGTCAAATCAAAGGTTGCTGCTCTAAAGAAAGAACATCCCACAGAAGTTTTATGAAGTTTAAAAAACTACTTTACTTACATTGCACTAATTTTACACATTATCTATTAGACCTTCAATAACTGAATTAGACTGCCCAATAAATAATAAGCACAATAATATTTCTAAAATTGATTTATAGTTTAATCTTCAAGAACCAAAGGTCATTTAACAAGGTTAAACAAGGACAGTCACAAGGATGGTAGGTATAGAAAGAAAAACAAAATGGACACACAGACACATAAGGTCAATACTGAAGAGGTGTATGCAGAACTCAAAAGCTGAGCATGAGCAAGGTAACAAAGACACAGTGTTTAACAACACAGCGGCATTAGCGAAGTGTATGTTGTGCTGAATATGCAGGTCTTCAGTCTGGATTTAATAATTTCAACGGTCAGTGCTTCCCCTGCAGTTAATGAACTGACTGAACTGGCCCTAAACTGGTGACGCATAAAGCAGTGTTGAAGAAAAATGTCCGGGTAAGCTCACCCTACGGATAGCCCAACTGGGCATTTCGGCATTGAGCTCACAGATCAGCAGTGCATGACAGCACTGTCTGACCCTTGGAAAATGCCTTGGCAATGATTTGATGGCTCAGGATGAGACAGGAGTCACATCATAAAACTGGGATGGAGCTACAAACGGGCCACTTAGTAGTGCTGTGATTTACAGAGAGGCGTCCAGACCCACTGCTCCATTTCGTGACCCAAATGCGGCCGATTTTTGACGGCTCAGCCTGGGCATAAAGCAGACTGCCGATTGTTTCCTTCTTTGTTTCCAGCGGCCTGTTGGATTGCTCAACATTTCTGCACCCCCCCCCCCCTCCCCATTTCCCCCACGTTCATTTTCAGAACCGTTGAGAAAGAAGAAAAACAGGGAAAAAACTGGAAGAATGTTTGGTTTTTAATGTTTTCAAATCGTTCCCCAGTGTGAGCGTTTGAGAAGTGTTGAAAATTATGAATGGTTCCCTCAGAAATCACCCCCCCCCTCGTTTTCTCTCATTGTCTTGGCCCTAGCAGGACCGTATCGACAGTAATCAAGATTTATGAGTCCTGTCTTGTGTCCTGGCTATAAAACACGTCAGCTTGAGAGTTCCTGGCCAAGTGACATCAGCAGTTATTGGGAGAAAGTGCAGCGTTATCTCCAAGCCTCGCAACAGAGTTTCTGAAAAACTCACCGTTCGAGCAAAGATTAGCCGCCTTGAAGTTTCCAGAATGGCAAGAAAGGCCATTAGGGTGGGTGCTAATCTTATTAATGATACTGCTCTGATGCCAAGATGAGTTACGACCAAGTTTCTTTAACCAATACACTGCACTACGCTATGCTAATGAACCACGCAACCAGGACTTCTTTTCGTAAGTAGGATTCTGTGTTCCCATACTGGCACACGGAGCCTGGTGGTAATTAGCACAGTCGGACGAACATGGGCTGTCCTTCTCTTCACGGCCTGTACTGAACAGTCATTTACTCCATGGCAATACAGTTCTTTTATCACTATGTGAAAAGGTCCGGCTCATCGCTAGCAGTTGCAGTGCGGAGCCAGTGTGGAGCCAGTGCAGAGCCAGTGAGTTTAAAGCCTTTCCCAAGACAATGCCAGGGCTGAGGGCTGAGGGGCAGGGCCGGCCCGTGGCATAAACGCTCTATGCGGTTGTTTAGGGCCACAACTGCTAGGGGGGGGGGGGGGCACACGATCAAATGTTTATCTAAGGTAAATAACATTATTACGTAATTACGTTATTCATCCCCTATCGCGGAACTAGCGGTATAAATTTTAAACGGAATGGCAACAGAACATTTCATACCAATGTAATGTAAGAAGGATTTTACCAAGCGAACCCCCCCCCCCCCCTCGCTCGACAGAATCCAACAGAACCCCCCCCGGTCCACATTATCCAACAGCACCACCCCCCCCCCACCCGCCCGCTCGAACAGATTTGTCTAGGGCCACCAAAATCCTTCATTCAGTTAGCTTTAGCGCTTCGGAGCTCAATCAAAGTCAGTGATTGGCTGAAGAGTCTCTGCGCCTCCTTTCCAGATTGGCCGCCGTCTGAAAGGACCCGGGCAGGAAGGGAACATGCTGCCGCGCTCAGCGGAGTTAAAGATGGCCGCTTTGATCCGGCTCCCCCCAGCTGGGTTTCAAGGGGGGGGTGAGTGGGGGGGGGGGGTGGGGTGGGAGAGAGGGCTCGGCAGGACAGGACATGGCCTAGCATGTGAGAAATGCCCAAACCCGGAGCGCGAGGGCGGGGGGCGATCCCGCTCCGCTGGAGTCCGCCGCGCGCCCCCCCCCGAAAGGAGACTCGGGTTACTGAGTGGCCTGGCAGGCATGTTTATCAGCAGCCCTGATCTTAATCTGCGCAGGAAAGGGTCGCATTCCCCCAATTCATCTTCATTACCGCGCGCGCTGGCAGGGCAATCCTGCAGCCCAGGGAGGCTTAAACAGGACCAAAACAAAACTGGCGGGGCGCAGGTTACCGGGGCCACCCCCGTGGCCCGCCTGAACCCAGGCTGTTTGGGTGGGGGGTTAAAACAGGCCGTCTCGCACACATGCTCTGGGGGACAGGACAGAGAGGATCTTGGGAAGGGTTCCACCACCACCACCACCGGCACTCCTGGGTATGTCAGCGACACTGAAACCATTTGTCTTTGTTAAGTGGTAGGGTGTCAACAAATACTCCCCCCACGTCTTTCACTTCACTCCCCCGCGCACTATCTCTCTCTTCCCCCATCTATCCGTCTTTCAGAACTTGTGTGGTCAGTGTGTGTGTTTCTTTCCACGATACGGGGGACTGTACTATCTCCCAACCGTTCGGTCTCCCTGGGGCAGACTGTCACTCACACTCCACTGCCAGTATTTATCCTCTGGTTTTCTGAAACTCTACATCACGTTCATTTTATGTTAGGCAACATTTCTGAGGTTACATGAATATTTTTAACGTTCTGTAATATTACAGAACATTTTATTCAGCATTTCTTTTTCAGAGCAAAAAGCAAGCCACCTTTTCTTTTGCATTTCTTAACTCGGCTGTTAACATCCTTTATACAACAATTTGATTTTGTAGATGGTGCAGTTTTTTGTAGCCAATACTAGTGTTCAGAAAGCCTTTTTTACACTTCATTTTTAAAGTGCATTATTGTGTGACATGCATAGTTAAATCAGATAAACCCTTCATAAGTGTTCGCTAATCGCAGATAAACCCTTCAGAAGTATTCGCTAATACTGGAAGATAAATGGCGAATACAAGTTCACTAAAGTTGGGACGTTGGCTCTTCATAAATACTGACCAATATCATATGAAATCACACAATAAGTGTGGACTAAAACCAGGAGATACATGTCTTATAAGCACCGAGACCTCTTAAATGTTCAGATGATAAGTGTTCCATTTGTACTGCATTCCATCCACACAATGTTCCATTCATACAACGTTCCATCCGCACTGCATTCCATAAGCACTGCATTCCATTGATACATCATTCCCATCCACACTGTGTTCAATCCACACTGTATTCCATCCGCACTGTGTTCCATCCACACTGCATTACATTCATACAGCATTTGATCCGCACTGTGTTCCATCTGCACTGCGTTCCATCCATACAGCGTTCCATTCATACAGCATTCCACCTGCACTGCATTCCATCCATACTGTGTTCCATTTATAGTGTTCCATCTGCACTGTGTTCCATTCATACAGAATTCCATCTTGACTGTGTTCCATCCATACTGTGTTCCATTCATACAGCATTCCACCCACACTGCATTCCATCCATACTGTGTTCCATTCATACAGCATTCCACCCGCACTGCATTCCATCCACACTGCATTCCATTCAGTAATCTATTCATACATCGTTCCATCTGCACTGTTTTCCATATGTACTGCTTTACATCTGCACTATGTTCCATCCACACTGCGTTCCATTCATACAGCGTTCCATCCATACTGCGTTCCATCACCACTGCATTCCATCCATACTCTTGTCCATCCGCACTGCATTCCATCCGCACTGCATTCCATCCACACTGCGTTGCATCCATACTGCATTCCATTCATATGTAACACTGTCTAGATGATATGTATGATGTATTATTATTGTGTGCACTTTGCCCCTGTTGGCTGTATGTTACACGGCGAGTCTCCCGCGGCCTCTACACCCCCGCGAGGTGGCCGGCTGCAGCGGCGTGGGGTCCCAGGGAGGGAGGGGGCAGATTTATCGGCGGATTAGCGCTAATATTTATGTGACCTGGAGGGCCTGCGGGGGACCGAGCTCCGGCGAAGGGGACGGTCCGTCAACACTCCCACAGCCGCGGCGCATGGCAGGCGGCCGGGGATTAGCACGTAGAAAACCCTAATCTGGAGAGTCCGACGCTGAAAACACCTCTGTCTCCCACACTCTCTTCCTCCCTCTTTCTCTCTCCCGCTCTTCCTCGTCCTCTCTGCCTGCCTTTTCTCCAAATACCTTCTCCCGCCATCTCTCTGTCTGCTTTGCTTTGTTCCTCTTTCTGGCGGTGCGGTCACTGTTGCCGTGAAGGTTTGAGCCATTTCAATCACGCAAAGCCCCGCCTCTGGCCCCTCCCCCCCTCCGGCCCCTCCCCCCTCCCACAGTGGAAGGTGTGCAGATGAGATGGGGGAGCAGCGACATGAGGGCCATTCTCACCGTCCCAAACGCCGTGATCACACGTCAGTGAGGAACGTCCCGATTCCCAGAGTACCCCTGTACGTGTCCGAGCGGCCGCTGTGTCAACAGCGTCGGCTTGTTTAAAGCATCGCCCCCTCGCCACTTCAGCTGCAAGTGCGCGAGTGTGTCTGTGAGCTGTGTGTGCCCACTATCGAGGTAGCAGATGAGGGACGGGGAACAACTACCCTAAAATGTCACAAAATACAGGAAACATTGTCTATATTGTTTATAACTGTCTATACTGTTTATATCACATTGTATTGTATTCATATTTATCAATATTGTATTCATATTTATTCACTTATTTACATATACCTTACTGCACTTTACTGCTTCTTTTGCACTTCTGGTTAGATGCTAACTGCATTTCGTTGTCTCAGTACGTGTACTCTGTGCAATGACAATAAAGTTGAATCTAATCTAATCTAATCTAACATCATGATACTAAATGTATCTATAAACTGCAATCAGAATTATGGACATGTAGGCTGCTATACATGTCACATAGGAAATACATGCATGTAAATAGATATGTGGAATACATACATGTAAATAGATATGTAGAATACATACATGTATATAGATATGTGGAATGCATACATGTAAATAGATATGTGGAATACATGCATGTAAATAGATATGTGGAATACATACATGTAAATAGATATGTGGAATGCATACATGTAAACAGATATCTATTTACATGTATGTATTACACATATCTGTTTACATGCATGTATTACACATATCTATTTACATGTATGTATTACACATATGTGTAATACATGCATGTAAACAGATATGTGGAATACATTTCTTTGGAATTCTGGGCGTGTCTGTCGCAGTCATCGCCGGAGTGCGGACCGAGCTGGGCCAGCTGGGAGTTACGCGGCACGCGAGGGTCAAACTCAACAAAATACTTCACCCGAGAAGGCGCAGACGACGCGATTCCAGACAGATCACAGAGAGCCCTGTCAGGCGGCTTTGAAGATGTTTATCCCTCTTCTGAGTGGGAATTTATGGACGCTTGACAGGGCACAAACACAGGAGACCCGGAGAGATAGCGGGGAATTCCACAGGGAATTCCAGCCGAGGGGCTTCGGGCCCGACGAGGGAGGTGTGGGGACGACGGACAGCGAGGGGTCGAAGGTCAGGGTTAAGGAACGAGCCCCTTCGACAGCGAACGACTGCCGAAGTTGAATCACGCGCAGCGAAACTCACTGTTTCTGTTCACTCTTTAAAATACTGTGCATTTTTTGTGAATAAATGGAGAACTACAAATATTTTCAAATTTAACAAAAAAAAAAAAACATGGAAGTTCACACAGTGATTCCTTGCATTTTGTGCTTTAAGACGAGAGCTTGCTCTGATTTGCTTGTGTTCATAGTGAGGGTAGACAGAGATAGCAGAGGGCTAACGGGTGCTGGATACTGCTCACCCCAGGGGGGACACCAGATATCGGGTTTGTTGGCCTATATTGGGTTGGTTATTTGCTCGTGTTTCCAGAGAGAAATGTTTGAATATGGTGATTTCACGTTTGTATTTACCCTGTAGTTATTGTCCAGCTATGGCAAGATAATAAGACTTCCAAGCATCTTCTTGATTTTTAGTGAGCACAGTGATTCATTTCTGCTCTTCAAATGCGTCATTCGCTCCATTCAGAAAGAGGATTCAGAAGGGAGATGCATTACATTACAGGCATTTAGCAGACGTTCTTATCCAGAGCAACATACACAACTTTTACACAGCGTTTACATTACATTTGCATCCATTTAAACAGCTGGATATAGCAATGCAGGTTAAATACCTTGCTCATGGGTACACGGCAGTGTCCTACCCGGAAATCAAACCTGTGACCTTCTGGTTACAATACCTGTACCATACCCATTATACCACACTGCCGCATTGGGGATGCATTTCAGGTAATATGAGTCAGCTAGACTCCTGCAGGTTGCATTCTCGTGTGCTTAGCTCCCTGGACAGATCGAACCCTTCCACACTGTGGCTGACTGAACGCACTGCATATGTAATCTCACTAAGCTGTGCAAAGAGCAGAGAGAAATCAGCCTCAGGGGGTCTGCAAACCTACTCCTGGAGAGACAGGCTGCAGGTTTTTTTGTTGTTGATCAGCCCCTAATTACATCAATTTTTTCTGTAAATACTGGGACCTTGGGCTGTTGAAAGGTTCTATACAAATAAAATGTATTATTATTATTATTATTATTATTATTATGATGACAGGGCTTCAGTATCAGGGCTTCAGTGTCAGGGCCTCAGTGTCAGGGCTTCAGCAGGGCTTCAGCAGGGCTTCAGTGACAGGGCTTCAGCAGGGCTTCAGGGTCAGGGCCTCAGTGTCAGGGCTTCAGCAGGGCTTCAGTGACAGGGCTTCAGCAGGGCTTCAGGGTCAGGGCCTCAGTGTCAGGGCTTCAGGGTCAGGGCTTCAGTGTCAAGGCTTCAGCAGGGCTTCAGTGTCAGGGCTTCAGCAGGGCTTCAGGGTCAGGGCTTCAGTGTCAGGGCTTCAGCAGGGCTTCAGTGTCAAGGCTTCAGCAGGGCTTCAGTGACAGGGCTTCAGCAGGGCTTCAGTGTCAGGGCTTCGTCAGGGCTTCAGCAGGGCTTCAGGGTCAGGGCTTCAGCAGGGCTTCAGGGTCAGGGCTTCAGTGTCAGGGCTTCAGCAGGGCTTCAGTGTCAAGGCTTCAGCAGGGCTTCAGTGACAGGGCTTCAGCAGGGCTTCAGGGTCAGGGCTTCAGCAGGGCTTCAGGGTCAGGGCTTCAGTGTCAGGGCTTCAGCAGGGCTTCAGGGTCAGGGCTTCAGCAGGGCTTCAGGGTCAGGGCTTCAGTGTCAGGGCTTCAGCAGGGCTTCAGTGTCAAGGCTTCAGCAGGGCTTCAGTGTCAGGGCTTCAGCAGGGCTTCAGCAGGGCTTCAGGGTCAGGGCTTCAGCAGGGCTTCAGGGTCAGGGCTTCAGCAGGGCTTCAGGGTCAGGGCTTCAGCAGGGCTTCAGCAGGGCTTCAGGGTCAGGGCTTTGGCTTTAGAGCTTCAGCATCAAAGAAAAACCAAAAGATCCCGTCTTCTTATTTTACCACTTGATGATTTCTGTGATACTCACATCACGGAAGCCCAGACATGGAGATAACCAGGCGGGAATCAGACCTGGGTCATACATGTAAAAAAAACACTGATCCCTTATAATTTCTCACACACATTACAAACTAAACTGTGCAGAACGGAAGGGCCGCAGCGTCCACAGAATTACCCAGCTTCCTCTCAGTCAGCGGCCATTTTAGGCCTTGGGACCGAGGCGCGAGTACTCTGGCCAGCCAACGGGTTAAATTAACCACCGAAGTGCACCGGAGGAGCAGCAAACTCTGTGCCCCCCCCCCCCCCCCCCCAGGAGTTCTGCGCTTTAGGGGGCGGGCGCAGGCTGGTACACACGGAGCGGCTGCTTTTTTTCCATCCCGCGCAGACGAGGCGTGACCTTTCCGAGCCCGCATGCGAGAGAGCGCACACGCACACGCCTCTCACGCTAACAGGTACAGAGCCACGCCAAGCCCGCGGAGGCCATGCCAGACCCACCGCCTCGCACGAGCGGGGGACTAAGTGAACCCAGCTTCCAGAACTAGGTGAGCTAAGCGACCGTCCTACACCAGCGCACACTTCATTTAAAATAACCCCAAGAACCCTTAACCTTCTAGACCTCAGCACAAACTCCAGCAAATTGCTGACAAATAGAAATAAATTTTATTTCCACAATTATTCAGAACATAATTTCAAGTGATTGGACGCTTTCAGATAATAAGATGTTTGTCGGAAAATCCCTGTGGATCTGTACAGCGCTTTGAGATATCACTGTCAAGTATTTTCAAATATCGTGGTCTGACTTACATTTGAAAACCTTCCTGTTATAAATTAGGATGGACTACAGGGTCGAGGGTCAATTCCATTTTTATTCACCCTGTTCAGAAAAGGACTGGACTGTAAATGAATTAAAAACTTTGTACGTTCAGTGGATTTGCAACACGGGCAAAAGCACTTGTGTTTGGAGTTGGTTTCTTTTATATATCAATGGATGTGCATAAAAAAATAGGCGTTTTAAACTTAATTCTTCTTCCTCTATCAAGAGCGACTTCAGGCTTTGCAAAGTAATCATTTTTTAGCACTGAGCATCTTAACTGAGGCTTTTTCTGTTCTCAGCAAAGAAATGCGTGTTGAAATATGCTTCATGTGCTGCACGATCTGACATGCTTTGAGTGCGTCAACTGCTGTTCAGCAGCATCGCCCCTGAGACCAGCAGCATCACATCTGAGACCAGCAGCATCACCCCTGAGACCAGCAGCATCACATCTGAGAGCAGCAGCTTCGCCCCTGAAACCAGCAGCATCGCCCCTGAGACCAGCAGCATCGCCCCTGAGACCAGCAGCACCGCCCCTGAGACCAGCAGCACCGCCCCTGAGACCAGCAGCATCGCCCCTGAGACCAGCAGCATCGCCCCTGAGACCAGCAGCATCGTCCCTGAGACCAGCAGCACCGCCCCTGAGACCAGCAGCATCGTCCCTGAGACCAGCAGCACCGCCCCTGAGACCAGCAGCACCGCCCCTGAGACCAGCAGCACCACCCCTGAGACCAGCAGCACCGCCCCTGAGACCAGCAGCACCACCCCTGAGACCAGCAGCATCACATCTGAGACCAGCAGCATCGCCCCTGAGACCAGCAGCACCGCCCCTGAGACCAGCAGCATCGCCCCTGAGACCAGCAGCATCACATCTGAGACCAACAGCATCGCCCCTGAGACCAGCAGCACCGCCCCTGAGACCAGCAGCACCGCCCCTGAGACCAGCAGCACCGCCCCTGAGACCAGCAGCATCGCCCCTGAGACCAGCAGCTTCGCCCCTGGGACCAGCAGCACCGCCCCTGAGACCAGCAGCACCGCCCCTGAGACCAGCAGCACCGCGCCTGAGACCAGCAGCACCGCCCCTGAGACCAGCAGCATCGCCCCTGAGACCAGCAGCACCGCCCCTGAGACCAGCAGCATCGCCCCTGAGACCAGCAGCACCGCCCCTGAGACCAGCAGCACCGCCCCTGAGACCAGCAGCATCGCCCCTGAGACCAGCAGCATCGCCCCTGAGACCAGCAGCTTCGCCCCTGAGACCAGCAGCAGCAGTAAGAGACCAGCAGCAGCAGTAAGAGACCAGCAGCAGCAGTAAGAGACCAGCAGCAGCAGTAAGAGACTTTAGCGGGTCCAGTAAACAATCAGGCCATTATAAACAAAGCCAAAGACGACACAAGTCAGAAGAATGCTGTTTAAAAACATTTACTTTGAGCTGCCAAGCAAACAATATCTTTCAAAAAAAATAAAACTAGCCTCCTCGGCATTACAAAACCAAAAAAAAAAAAAAGAATGGCATCTAACACAGACGGGAACAAGATTGGGTTTGCACGAACTCCCCCCGCTCGGCCTTCTGGGAAACGGTGTCTGGGAGAATTTTGAGCCGACGGACACTGCAAAAGGCTGCCACTTCTGTGTTCAGCGACAGGCGCACTCACCCATTCGGGGCTGTGGGTGTCGTGGCAACGCATCACACGCTCATCCCACCACAGCCCTGTCACGCTGTTTAAACCCGTTTGCGGTGGTCATGTGACCTCGGCCCGGCGGTCTGTCAGTCACCCGCTCCTCGGACGGGCTCCTCCAGACAGGACACTTCCCCTGAGGACACCTCGGCCGTCTCAGAGATGATTCACAGGTCATGTGACATCATAAACCTTTTGTGCTACAGTGATTGGCTTGCGTAAACTTTTTGTGGAAAAAAGGTCATGTAGTGAAAATTCCCGCAATATTATCCCTTTAAGGAGTTAGATTAAAGATCAGATTAAATATGTAATTAGAAGGTCGATGTCACAATCAGTACAGGCAAAGCAACGGAGCTCTAGAACACTGACTTCGAATTCTGAAAAAACATTTGAAAAAAAGCTGCTCTTCACAGGGTTAAGATCTCTCAGAGGCATCTCCAGAGGTCAAACTAACACCATGTTCACATATGACCACTTATGACCTGAGAGATCACATGACCTACTCTACGAGGGATCTCTCCTGCATCTCGTGCTCTCTCCTCCTTCGTGATCTCTCACAGATCACGGTCTGGTGCAATGCCAGCGCAGGCAGGTGGTTGCCGTGACGTCAAGGAGAGGCACCGCAGGGTGGCTGCAGTTGCACACATGCACACGCACACAGACACACACACACATGCACGCACAGACACACATACACATACCGACACACATACATGCACACACACACACACACACAAGCGCATGCACAGATACACACCCATGCACACACACACACAGACATGCACACACAGCAGTGTATATACACGCGCACACACACAGCAGTCTATATACACACGCACACACACAGCAGTGTATGTACACACACACACACACACACACACAGCAGTCTATATACACACGCACACACACAGCAGTGTATGTACACACACACACACACACACACACAGCAGTGTATATACACACACACACACACAGCAGTGTACACACACACACGCACACAGCAGTGTACACACACACACACACAGCAGTATACACACACACAACAACACACACACACACACACACACAGCAGTATATACACTGGGCCTGCAGGGGAGGCTGTAAATCAGCTACGCCGCTCGCTACGCCGCCCGCGCTCGCGCTCCCCGCTCTGGAGACGTGCAGATCCAGAGCGCGCTATCCGCTCCTCCCACACCGCCGTGGGCACAGCAGCGCTCGCTCACGCCTCCTGCAGACCGCCGTGGGCATAGCAGCGCTCGCTCACGCCTCCTGCACACCGCTGCTGCAGCACCGCCCTCTTGGCCTGCGTCACGACCGGAAGCGGCATCGTCATTCCAGCCCGATTCCCACGCTGACGCGACGTCAAGCCAATCCAAACTGCCGGAGGACCATTAGTTTGCCAGTTCGTACACACTTCGAATGCACACGCTCCAAAGTGCGCTAAAACGTCTTTGCTAGTCGCGCGATTTTCTCTAGGGTCTCCGGATGCAATTCAATTGCAATGTCTGCTTTTTTAAAAAGAAAAGATTCACCCCTGATATTTTAAATCTGCCTTAAAATCTGACACAACAAAAAGTGTCTGTCCTGTCTGGAGAAGGCCTGTGTTGTTGCTGGCGGGATGGCGGGACACGGGTGTGTTTGGGTACATGTGGGTTCATGTGTTTATGTGGTGTTGGGGCAGCGCTGGGTGCAGTATCACTCGGGGGAAGACAGAAGTGGCAACCCGTCATCGGTCCGAGGGCAGGCGGAGGTCCCAGAATGCACTGGGGTGGAGGTGGTAGGGGGCTTGGGGGGGGGGGGGGGGTCAGATTCGAGTCAGCTGATGCCAGAAACTGGACGGCATGAAGCTCTCCATCTTGTCCATGACGAAGCCCAGGGGAGCGAACAGGGTGCTGAAGAACTGCGGGAGAAAAAACAAAAACACACGGTCGTTATTCATCCGCCCGAACGCACCGCGGCCTCGCTCCTTACGCCCGGATTCTATAGTCCTGATCAGGGCCTAATTCTTTACACAAACAATTTACACGACAATACATCATATGCAACACAGCACAGTCCCTGCACAGCATTAACACAGTACTTCATTAATAAATTAAAATAAAGATAAATTTATTTGCAGAAATGTCTAATAAATGCACATAATCCAGATTTACTGCAGTCTGTTCATATGAAAAGACTGCTATAACCCCAAGAATTACCTTTTCCATTAAAAATCCATTTTCTGTTAAAAAAAATCTCAAAAGCATCTGAGCAGTGAATGACAGTCCAGTTCATTTAACCACTACAACCCCCCCCCCACCCCCCCGTCACCCCCCAGCCTCATTCCAGCTCCAATCTATGTACAGCTCTCCAACGTGAGCACCCCTTAGCAAACTATCATGCCCCAAACTGTTTTTAAGGTTTACAAGCTAATTCCAAAATGGTATAAATGATATCTGGATATTCTCAACAGCCAGCAGAGCCCCCTCACGTGCCCCCCCCCCCCCCCCCGCCCCCACCCCACCGCCCCACATTATGTCTACTGTCCTACAATTGCCCTTTTATGGACTCCTTTCATAGAACAATGCGCACTGACAGAACCATTCGAGCCCGCCCACGATAAAATGGTCCACTACAGAGAAGACAATGGGTGCATTCCAGCACCAGCCCAGCGGCTCACGCACAGAACCGATGTTCGGATTGAACTGGTTCTGCGTCAACGTTGGGCCTGTTTTACGACAGAGCCTTCATTAAAAAACATTAACTGTTGATTCTTACCTGGAAAATGAGGTCAAATAACTCTGATTATTACCCTGAGGGAAATAATACCGGAATAAGAGGATATTTAGCTGGAACCCGCTCCAGCTGGACACCATCTGCAGTTTGGTGATGGTCTGCCGTCTGTACCAAGCTGGCCCAGCAGCTGGACATGGTCTGGCCAGCATGGTTACAATCTCAACTATCTTTCTGCAAGCTTGACCATCACCATCTCCAGATTAAAACCAGGCTGGAACTTCCATCAGGGTACTCATTGATTTGCGGATGTATTGTAAATAATTCTGCTTTGCTGGCCTAAAAATGTGTTTTCTGAAATACTCTGGCGCAGGCATGCACAGAGTGGGGGGGAGGGGGTCTTTGCCCTGAGTGCCCGACATGCCCTATTGATTTTATTATTATTATTTTTTAACTGTTTTTCTAGGTTGGTGTGCTATATTCTCATTTTGCACAGCCCCGCGTTAGCATCTTTTCCTGACAGAAAATTTGAACTGGGTTTGAAGAGGACCCTGGGAATTTCCACATCGCACCAGAAAAACAGGAGAAGCACGGGCGAGCTTGGAGTGTGGTGGTGAGTCCGCACCTGATCACATGGACCTGATCACATGGGACCTGATCACATGGACCTGATCACATGGGACCTGATCACATTGACCTGATCACATGGGACCTGATCACATGGGACCTGATCACATGGGACCTGATCACATGGACCCCCACGATGGCCATCAGAACTACAAAGAGCAGCTCCATAATGCACCTCATTCAGGAAATAAGAGCACTTTGAGATGTGTGCTGCAAAAGAAAGGGGCTAAGAGGGCTTTTACTGACATCCTCACATTTTCTACACTATCCCCACTTGGAACACAGGTCAAACTTGATATGGCCGACTTTCCCACTGTCTGTCCCTGTAGTTCACTGGCACCCTGTACTGTATGTGATCAGCTTTTAATTACACAAATTACAGAAACTAGGGACAAAACTGAACCATGGAGCCATGCAATATCTAACGTGTATCGTTTTGGTAATTATAGCTTCTTAACACAGGGTAGAAGGGGCTCCCCAAGCCTGTCTTAGTGAACGCAGCCATGGGGGTGTCCGACTGCCTGGGCTGGCTGGTGTGGTCACACATCCGAAAAATGCTTAAACTCTGACAGTTCGCTCTCCCATAAACAAGCCTATAATGTGTTTACCAAGCGATTCGCCGCTCAGCCAAACAGCTGGAGACCGTAGAGAGGTGGGAACCAATGGCAGCTCTGCTGCAGAGCTGTGCTCACACAGAGGAGGAAGCTGGACGTCCGGGTTTAACGAACGGGAGGCGAGGGGTTCGCTGGGGGGGCTGTGCTTTGTGGGGGGGGGGGGGGGGCGGTGTGATTAAAGGGGGCAGGGGGGTGCGCTGGGGGGTGGGACACTTTGGGGGGGAGGGGGGCAAGATGATTCAGCGTTCACTGAGGGAAGCTGCTGGAGACTGTAGACAGGCACCTGCAGGAGAGTGGTGCAAACGCAGGACCTGCTGCGGTTAGACAGAAAGGCCCAGACAAACTCGATCTGTTTGAGGAGGCGGGGCTCCCAGTACACGTTTCAATAAACACGGGTCTGGTGTACGGAGGTAAACAGCGTCGTGTTATGGACCTGGCCGCGTCGGCCTTGTGTAACAACACTGAAGCTCGTCCGTCCGTCTGTCCGTCCGTCGTCTCGCGCAGACGGTCGATCGCTGAGACAAGGCCGGCCCTTTTCTGGGGTCCGCGGCTTTCGCCAGTTTAACAGGGCGCTGGCCCTGTGAAGCCCCTCCCCCTCACTACTTCACAGACCGCCAGGCTTCAAAACAATGGAGGATTACAACTGGCTGGAATACCCACCCTAATGCTCCAGGCAATAATGCCAGCCTCTTAATGGAAACTCCCCATTCCAAATGTGTGTTCCACCATAGAGGATTTATCACCCAAGGGTAAAGTTTTATTGCAAATTTTACATTATCGTATAAAATAAAGTATGAGCATAAAGTATAACATTACAGAATCATTTAGGTATAAATATTCTGTCTGGCAACCAACAAAGCCAAGTGTTCACTGTGGGACTTAATACTGGGCTGTCTGATGACGTCATTAAGCCGAGACAGAGGGCACCTGGACCTCTACTGTTTTTGCTAGGATTATTATTTTTCTTACTTTTCTTCCGCCTCTTGCTAAATTTTCTCAAAAACTCACAAAATTTGGCAGGCATGTCTGGTATGGCTGCCAATTCCTCATGCATGACACCCATGCAACTGAAATTCTAGGTGGCGCAACAACTATCCCGTTTCATTTACATCAGGGGTCCCCAAACTTATCCGAAATGAGCCAGTGTGGGTGAAGACTTCTGTTTAGCCCAGCACTAAGACAGCTGATTCTACTCATCGAGGTCTTGATTGAAGACGATTGATTAGTTAATTAGTAGAATCAGGTCTTGTAGTGCTGGGCTAAAACAAAAGCCTGCACCCACACCGGCCCTTTTCGGACTGGGGACCCCTGGCTTACATACACCAAATTTCTTCCATCTGCCTCCTCGTTCTGAACAAATAATATCACAGAAGCCATAACCTCCGCCATTTTGGATTTTCCACCATTTAAAATTTTTTGAAAAACAATCTTATTCGTACTTCTCCTACACTGCTTGTCCAATTCTCACCAAACTCGGCATGCGTGATCTAAAGCAAGCCCATGTGTTAAATTGAGAAACAGATGGCCGCAGAACTATTTAAAATTTAACCAATTCGCACCCTTTCATTGCTCTACTGAGAGTAGGATAGGGAACAACTAATCCCAACAGCGTGGCCTAATTGTGAGAAAGTTAAGTACCGTGCTAAAGGGTACAAAGACAGCACCACAGGTGGGGGTCAAACTCGCAACCTCCACCGGCTGTGTCCACGAGTCTCACAGGAGAACAGCCACAGACCTCACAGTCCAGGCGGCCAAATCTTCAAGGCTTTCAAGACAATATCTTGGAAAGATACATTTGATACGCTGTGATGCATTTGAAGGGATGTCACTCAACGCACATCAGAAAACAATCCACCTGCTGTCTGTTGCTACAAGTTTGGACCAACGTTGGTTAGCGAATTTAGGTTTAAAAATGGTGAAAGACAGCTTCAAACACACAGACTGGGGACGTCAGGACGGCTCGTCTGCGGGGTCGAGGGGGCAGACGGTAAGGAGCTGAAAGTCAGGCTGGCCATTTTACTTTCCCGCAGATGGCAGGTATAAGGCATCCTGGGCTCTCTGCTAGTCTTAGAGCAGGCGTGCGCCTCGGGAAGCTGGGAAAATGCGTCAGAACATCAGGATCCCGTTCAAGTCCCGGATTCCCAGCTTTCCTGAGCACGAGCGTGCTGCTCGGTGTCGGTCCGGACGGCGGCCGGGTCGTTCCCGGACGGAACGAGCGCCGACAGGACCCGCAGCGAGGAAAACAGAACGCCTGTTTAATTTCCCTTCTCTCCATTCCCAGCTTCACTCTGTTTTCCTCGCTTTTTTTCCTCTCTTTCTGTTTTGAGGTGCTCTGGGTCGTTCCGTCCATCCGCTGAGAGCTTCGGCTTAATTTCAGAGTTAGAAAAGCCAGGCTCGCCTGGATCGTGCTGTAAAAAGCGGCTATCTCTGCAAGGCCACCCCCCCCCCCACCCCCCACCCCCAGCACAGAGCACACACCACCGCCCCGCATTCTTGTTTTCAGCCCCGGACGATAACCGAGGAATTAGCGAGCCTCGAAAGCGTCTCGTAAAAAAGGGGCCAGGCAAATAAACAGCACGGCTGTAAACACGCAGTAAAGGGGGGGGGCTGTCAAAACAACACTAAAAACCTAAACAGCGCTTCAGCGCCGCTAACGTCCGACGGGCAGCCATCAAAGCCGCGCGGCGGGAACGCACGTCATCGTAAAAGCCGCAGAAACCTCTCCACACGTCAGGGAGAAGCACGCCACGCAGACTGTTTGGACAGTTTCACATGAAACCACAGTAAAATAAACTAAACCGAAACCGTGCTTGAGGAGAAAACCACAGAGGGATTCATATCTGAGTACACAGTAAGCGGACATGAAGGTAGAACTAAAACAGACATGCTTCTTCTGATTTCGTTCTTTCTCTGATTGCCCGAATCAAAGAACAAAAAGTAACATTCACACAATCGGTACCTAACTGAAGGCGGATTGTACATTTAGCAATAACACATTCTTTTTTTTTTTTTTTTTTTAAATAATCACCCTTTTTCCAAACAACCAAAAAAAAAGGTGACCGGTCCCTGTCCACAGGCTCTCCATCGGAGCAGGGGGCTGTGCCAAATTCATGCCGACATGCTCGGTGCCAACGTGGCCCGCTGGACTGCACTCCGCAGCTCTAAGGACAGAGATTAGGGAGTCTGGAGTGGCACTACAGACAGAGGGAGATAGCAGCTCTGCTGGGGGGGGTGGGGTGAGTGGGGGGGGCACTTTGGGAAGGCAGGGCAGCAGGAGAGGGGCACTACAAAGTGTCCCAGGGGAGGAGAGGAGGGCCAGCTGGGATAAGAGATAAGTGCCCTTTGCCAGGCGCGGGGAGAGAGCCCCCTTCACTTCAGAAAGACCACTCCAGCAGGGACGGGCGGACAGTCAATCAACCTGTCAGGATTTATCTCCACGACATCCAGAGACAGAGAGAGAGAGAGAGAGAGAGGGGAGAAAGGGGGGAGAGAGAGAGTGAGAGAGAGAGTGGGGGAGAGAGGGAGAAGGGGAGAGAGAGAGAGAAGGAGAGGAAGAGAGAGAGGGAAGGGGTGAGAGAGAGGGAGGGGGGAGAGAGAGAGAGAGAGAAGGAGAGGAAGAGAGAGAGAGTGAGGGAAGGAGTGAGAGAGAGGGAGAGGGAGAGAGGGAGGGGGAGAGAGAGAGAGAGAGAGAGAGTTCTGAATTCTGCAGAAATATCTTGCAAATACAAAGGAAAACACCTAACAACGCATGTAGGGCAGAATTAGGCCGATTCCCATTGGTAATAAATATACAAAAAAGAGCTCTAAACACAAATCAAGTCCCAATAACACGCTACAATCTAAAGCGCTACAATCCCAAGAACTGAACCCAGAAAAGAGTCCCCTCAGTCAGCTGGTACTGAAGCTTACTAATTCTGTAACCCAAACTAACCTGCATCACGCTCAGACCAGCACTGCTTACCAGCCGCAAACCAGAATAACCCAAATTATGCAACAAACAAAAAATTTGTATTTGGAACATTGGGATAAAGAAACCAAAACACAAAGTCGACTAAATTGCTATCAAACCATAAAAAAAGACTATACTCCAGCAGAGTCAGAGTCAGAGATACAAAGCAGAGACGGATCCTGACCAAATACAGACTCAGTGAGCACACCCTTAAAATTGAAAAAGGCAGATACAAAAATTCATGGTTACCAAAAGAAAAACAAATATGTGGTCACTGTAAGACAGGAGAGGTTGAGACAGAGATGCACTTCCTCCTAAACTGTACAAAATATACAAATATAAGAAAAATATATAACAACAAATTTTCAAAAATTATAAAAAAACTTCCATTCTTTAGCAAAGAATGAAAAATGTGCAGTGTACAGAGGAAGAGACAGAGAGAGAGAGAAAGGGGGAGAGGGAGAGAGAGGGAGAAACAGAGGGGGGGAGAGGGAGAGAAAGCCACAAACACACGTCAGACCACAGGCAGATAACTACACCTGAAGCAGAGAGAACGCGAGCTCTGGGAGAGCAACATGGTGAAGCGAAACGTTTCCCCCTGGAGCCCAGGCACAAGCAGAGCCAGGCTAGCTAGCATGCCTTCCAAACACAGCAGCCATGCAACAAGTGTTCAAACCCAAAATAACCCAACCTCATCCAATTAACCTTCAATTGTCTAAATCCACAATACGGGCCCACAGAAGCGCCCCTAATGGAGCGTGCCGAGCCGGGTTAGTCCACATTTCGCCGCCTGCTGAGAGCGATTAAGCACAGTTTGATTAAAAGAGGCTGCCATATACTGCTACCGTCACGGGACACTGAAGATCAACCAGCTCTACCCAGACCCAGACCTCCTAGGACTCCTGGCCATTAAAACACAGATATCTTCATGAACAACGGAAAAGAAATCAACCAATAAACTGGACATTTTCCAGACAGAGGCTACTCGCTCTCCCCAGCAGATTTTCTCATTGGAGAGAAAACCAAATAAAAGGCATGCGTTAGCACACGTACAGACATGCTAATCACGGCCTCGCCACCGAATCGGCTCGGCACAGTAACGCCAGGCAGGCTAACGAGAGCCAGTCGCTCTCACCGAAACCTCAGAGGAAGAGGAGACTCTCTACCTGCCCCAGGTACCTCTTCTTCAGAGAAAAACACCTCACCAGATTCACCAGCCAAATGGAATGGGTTTCAACAGCTAGCAGATGCAGATAAAACTCTTCTGGGTGAAGCTGCTCGGGCAAGAGGAGGAGGCCCGGTATGTCTCAGCCAGCCGCAACCCCGTGAGCGGGTTCGAGTGCACAGAGACGGGACAGAGAGACGGGACGCGCACGCGCGGCTAGCAGCGTAAACATCGCCCGCCGCTCGCGGCGCTGCGGCGGGGGCGAGACGGGTCCGCAGATCCGCCAGCTTTCGGGTCGCCTCAATCAGGGGGAGCGCGGGGGGGAAATGGGGAGGAAACATGGGAGGGAACGCAGAGGGGGGGAGGGGGGGTGTGGGGATGTGGGGGCAGGCTAGCTGGGGACAGAGCAGTGTTGCAATCAGGACCCTTTTTCTTTTCGGCTCTGTTTACTTTTGTTCCAGTTTGTGATTTTTCGCAGATCCTGGACGCGGGAACACGAGCCTGGGAAAGGTGCTGGAACTCGGCCGGAGAGGGCCGTGGGCTCCGAGGGGGGGGGGGGAGGGGGGTCAGACCCAGCCCGCCCAGCCGCGCGTCCCTTTGCGCACGCACCCCTCCCGGAATACCACGAGGGCCACTTGAGCTCCGAACGCAGCCTGGCCTGAGAGGGGGCCCCTGACAACAGATAACGCCAGTGAAGCTCGCCAAAAAAACCCTGAGAGTGGGCTCCTGAGTTTAACACTACACCATCTAACACTATACACAATCTAAACACACACATCTAACACTCTATACACCATCTAACACTATACACAATCTAAACCAACACCATCTAACACTATACACAATCTAAACCAACACCATCTAACACTCCATACACAATCTAAACCAACACATCTAACACTCTATACACAATCTAAACACACACATCTAACACTCTATACACAATCTAAACACACACATCTAACACTCTATACACAATCTAAACCAACACATCTAACACTCTATACACAATCTAAACCAACACATCTAACACTCTATACACAATCTAAACCAACACATCTAACACTCTATACACAATCTAAACACACACATCTAACACTCTATACACAATCTAAACCAACACATCTAACACTCTATACACAATCTAAACCAACACATCTAACACTCTATACACAATCTAAACCAACACATCTAACACTCTATACACATTCTAAACCAACACATCGAACACTCTATACACATTCTAAACCAACACATCTAACACTCTATACACAATCTAAACACACACATCTAACACTTTATACACAATCTAAACCAACACATCTAACACTCTATACACAATCTAAACCAACACATCTAACTCATTATACACAATCTAAACCAACACATCGAACACTCTATACACAATCTAAACCAACACATCTAACACTCTATACACAATCTAAATCAACACATCTAACACTCTATACACAATCTAAACCAACACATCTAACACTATACACAATCTAAACCAACACATCTAACACTCTATACACAATCTAAACCAACACATCTAACACTCTATACACAATCTAAACCAACACATCTAACACTCTATACACAATCTAAACCAACACATCTAACACTCTATACACAATCTAAACCAACACATCGAACACTCTATACACAATCTAAACCAACACATCTAACACTCTATACACAATCTAAACCAACACATCTAACTCTATACACAATCTAAACAAACACATCGAACACTTTATACACAATCTAATAACACACATCTAACACTTTATACACAATCTAAAAACACACATCTAACACTTTATATGCAATCTAAAAACACACATCTAACACTTCATACATAATCTAAAAACTCACATCTAGCACTTTATATGCAATCTAAAAACACACATCTAACACTTCATACATAATCTAAAAACTCACATCTAGCACTTTATACACAACCTAAACACCTAGGTCCAACACTTTTATACACAATCTAAAAATGTACTAACACTTTCATGCACAACCTAAAAGCGGACATCTAATACTTTTCTCAACACAAATATACAACTCTTTTATAGACCTAAAGACTATTTTATATAACCAAAGCACATGCGTTAGCACTTCTATAGACAACCTAAACACATAAGTTTAACATTTCTATAGACAACTGAAACACATGCATCTAACTTCTTTACATAAGACCTAAATACACACATTAACACTTTTAAAGACAACCTAAACACACACATCTGACATTTTCAGACAAGCTAAACAGATACATGTAATGCTAATGCTCTCAGAAATTATCTAAGCATGTTTACAGATGAGGAGCCCCTCAACACAGAATAACGGCTTTATGCGTGATGCAATAAGCACGCGGACGCTGAGGGGCCGGAGCTACAGGTGCATCATGGGAGATGGAGTACGGAGGCGGACAGAGGTGGGAAAGGCAGCAGGCATTTGACATAAGACATGAGGATCCCAGCACTGCTGCTTCAGCTCATTATCTCATCACAACGGGCCGAGTGTGAAAGAGCGATATTTAATCGTAACTGGGGAATCTGTGGGCTGCTATTGCTCAATAAGTGAAATGGAGAAATGCGCAGAGTGGAGAGAGTGTGAGACTCCCCACCCCCCCCCCCCACGCTTGCTTCCCCCCTCCAGAGTCACTTGTTAATAGTGACAGAAGGCAGCGACTGGGACTGAAGGAGAACAGAGTTAGGCCAACCCCCCAAGGGGGCAGGAGCTGTTCTCCAATATAAAAATATTCCCCTTTATAAAACGTATCTCCAAATCCCACCACTCATCAGTGCATTCTCAGTACGCCCTCCTCCCCAAATACCTCCCAAATAGGTCTTATTTATTTAAAGATTTTTTTTTTTTTTTTTACCTACAAAGACAAAATAGGAAGGAAACATTGCCAGAGAAGAAAGACAAAGGCATCACAAAGTTTTCAGTGCATAAAAACATATTTCAGAATCTTTTTTTTTTAAGAAGGACGGTGGAAACCATGGTTCCTGTGCTCTTGTGAGAGCCCGTGAACACTCCAGGAATTGGTTCTACAGAATACCAGCTGAGCTGACTTTCAGACACCTGAAGTAGCAGTTCAGGTCACAAAAAAAAAGATGTGCCAGCGACACATTGATCACAACGCAGAAGCTTCACATGCATTTTTACATATATTACACAGCACTTAATGCGACAACCGCACATCTGCATAATATGTTTTAAACATTGAAATACGCTAAGTCTCAAACACATCCATGTGGTTTCCTAGAACTGGTGAAAGCACTTTGCTAACGCTTACAAATGAGGATGCATTTTCCATGGAATTTAAATTTGTATATATTTGGAAATTCCTGATGGAAAAATCAATAGTACCGCGCGATAATTCTCCCGCGAGGTCATCTATCCGAGCGTGATCCTGTGGAGCTGTTAGACTGCAGGCTTAGCAGAGCATCCACAGACGCTGGCCAAAGGGGAGGACCAGGAAGTGCACTCAGGCTCATTCAACTACATTTCCCAGGTTCCCCAGTACTTCATGGCGTATTCATTGGCACAACCCCCACATAAGACCTGAGCGTTCGTTACATTAGTCTTGTGCTCATAAGAACTGACTGGCCTAATCGTTAGTGACTGACAGGAGGGCCCAACTTCTCCAAAAACATTTTAGGTGCCTAATAAGGGTTCCTAATTATTCTACCGCAGGACCACACTGCATGAAGTTTATTTTCCACCTGAACCCACAAATCCCTGGATTCAACGAAGTATTGGCTTCACTGAACCAATTTGACCTCTCTCCTAATCTCTGGGATTGTTAGCCAGTTAAAGAGAGCTGGAAACCTCTCTGGACCTTTCAGAAACACCTCCATCCACCTCAGGCCAATACGTAAGACACCTAAAATACCAGTGCATAAAATGGCAGAAGTTCTCCCTTAGGATTACCATAAAATATCCACCGGAGCTGCATTTCAGTTTGAAAACAGGAGTGGTATGCTGGAGACTTTAGAGGCTCCAGTTTTATAACAGAAGGCCTTCGTAGTACATTACAGTACAGAATGTCCATCACTTAGGCCACATCATTTTATGAATTGTTAATATTTTATGCACCAAATTTAGTGCCCTCCAGACCAGCAGGGGGCAATGTGTGCGTGAGGGCAGGGTGGACTCACGGCTTTGGCGAAGACGCCCATGAGCTCGGGGAACTGGTGTGTGAGCATGGCCAGCATGGCGGTGAAGGAGCAGAGGCCCGCGGTGAAGAGAATGAAGAAGGGGAGCTCCTTTTTGGGGTACACCGACACCTCATGGAACGCTGGAGCAGGGGAGAAGAAAGCAGCACGCAGGAGTGAGGCGCCCCATCGTCTGAAACCCTTTCCCTGACAGTCATTCAGGTAATCCTCTGGTAACAGCACTGTGTGTCTGTCTGTTTCTCTGGTAACAGCACTGAGTGTGACTGACTGTTTCTCTGGTAACAGCACTGTGTGTGACTGACTGTTCCTCTGGTAACAGCACTGAGTGTGACTGACTGTTTCTTTGGTAACAGCACTGAGTGTGACTGTCTGTTTCTTTGGTAACAGCACTGAGTGTGACTGTCTGTTTCTCTGGTAACAGCACTGTGTGTGACTGTCTGTTTCTCTGGTAACAGCACTGAGTGTGACTGTCTGTTTCTTTGGTAACAGCACTGAGTGTGACTGTCTGTTTCTCTGGTAACAGCACTGAGTGTGACTGACTGTTTCTTTGGTAACAGCACTGTGTGTGACTGTCTGTTTCTCTGGTAACAGCACTGAGTGTGACTGTCTGTTTCTCTGGTAACAGCACTGTGTGTGACTGTCTGTTTCTCTGATAACAGCACTGAGTGTGACTGACTGTTTCTTTGGTAACAGCACTGTGTGTGACTGTCTGTTTTTTTGGTAACAGCACTGAGTGTGACTGACTTTTTCTCTGGTAACAGCACTGTGTGTGACTGTCTGTTTCTTTGGTAACAGCACTGTGTGTGACTGTCTGTTTCTTTGGTAACAGCACTGTTTGTGACTGTCTGTTTCTCTGGTAACAGCACTGAGTGTAACTGTTTCTCTGGTAACAGCACTGAGTGTAAATGTTTCTCTGGTAACAGCACTGAGTGTAACTGACTGTTTCTTGATTTAGGGGGATTGTGGGGACTTACAGGGCAGCAGCTCCCGGTCTGCTGTCTCTGTGCAGCCAGGATATGGGTAAAACAGGTGTCCCTTTTCTAAAGGGTACGGAATCATCCGGAAGGCTGGAGAAACACAAAGCCAAGACAAAAGAAAGAGCACCAACTGAGACACCAGCTCTGCCTTCTTGCACTTTTCACGAGCAAAAATGACAAAGACTGTCGACCTCATAACGCAAATTAGGTCATTATTTATTACATTAAACTGCCAGAAACAGAGCTAGCTTGCAAGTGCCGAACATCTATACATCATAAGTGTGAGGGCTATTGACCTGCGTACGCTTGGACAGCCAAACACAGCCATTGGGGTAGTACAGAGAACGTTTGACTGAGGTGTGCTGAGGTGTGAGCTGTAGCGGGAACAGGAAGTGGTGGGTGACGGGAACAGGAAGCTGTCGTACGTACTTCCCTCCCAGGTGCAGTGCAGCAGGTTGAGGGCCCCCTCCACCCTCTTCCAGTGCTGCAGGTGGAAGAAGGCGTAGGCCACCGCCTCGCTGTCCCCCCGCTTCAGGATGTGCTCCGGAGGCAGGATCAGGCTCTTCATTTCTAATAAATACTGCAGGGAAAGGAAGAGGTGTGCGCATTAACACACATACCAGACAGAAAGCTGCTTTTTTCCTTGTCACCTCAAGGTCCACCGCCTCGCCCCCAACGCTCCTCACTCCTGACCCACAGTTTGGGAACCCCCCTGGGCTAAAGCCCGGAGAAGATGAGTCGCCAAACGCAGCGGTGATGTTGAGTCACGGTGACTGGCTGCCCGGGCCCCTCACTAGTGGTGTGACCTTACCATAGAGGTAAAACAGCAGAATCACCAGCCATTTCAGACCTGTCTCCTCAGTCTGCATGCTGCACCACTTCCTCTCCCCACCCCCCCAGCAATTATGGAATTATTTTAGCTTTTAGACCAGTCATACCATGGCTCATGGCTTCATATGGACACTACATGAGCCTGATTTGTATTACAGTTCTAGGTTAGCTTAAGCTAATTTACGCTTACTCTTCTATTGAGGTTGCACTTGCTCTTGCTGGTCAGGTGATGTTATTAGCCAGGTCAGGCACTGATGCTCACACAAATGAATGTGCTAATTTTCTCTTTCATCGCAAGTTGCTGGTTAAAAAGCATCAGCTAAACAAATGTAATGCAATGTGATGTAATGCAATGTAATGTGATGTAATGTAATGTAATGCAATGTAATGTGATGTAATGTAATGGTAAGACCACCTCAAAGTACTTTCTAAAGCACTGTACATTTGGCACTCACACACCCTTGAAGTTGAAGCGCGTTTCACAAACAATTGTCACAATACGCTTCACAGACAACCCTGGCCTAAACCCCCACAGGAGCAAGCCTAAAGCAACAGTGGCAAGGAAAAACTCCCTGTGGCAAATGGGAAGAAACCTCGGAAGGACCCAGACTCAAGGGGGGAGCCCATCCTCCTCTGGTCGGCTCAGGGTGTAGCTTTGTGACCAGCATGGTCAGTCAGTCAATGTTCACGCTGATCAAAACAGCGACAGCTAAGAGACACAGAGCGGCAGATCAGACGAATAAATAAATAAATATGGCTGCATTAGAGCTCAGTGTGAGGGAAGATGGGATATACCGGCTCAGCTTGGCCCAGCCCGGCCTCCTGTGTGCGAAGGGTGATCCCCCCACCCCCCCCCACCCCAGCGTCTGCAGCCGGGGCGGGGCCGTTCGCAGGCGAGCCGGTTCACACGACCGTGAGTCTCAGACTGACACTTTCGGAGGGTTACAGGCTTCCTAATCTCCTCTAATCCCCCCCCGGTCCCCGCTTCCAGAGCCGACGGGGGCATCCAGAGGGGCCCGCGCCGGGGGGGGACGGGGGGTACTGCTCCGCTCCCCCAGCCTGCCTGCCGGCTCGGGACCCGGGTGAGCTCGCTCAGGTCCGGGGAACGGCGGGCGCGAAGGAGCACTGCGGCGGCCACGTTTTTGTGTCACACAAGCCGCGCTCCGTACATTTCCGACCCGAGCCGCGGTCCGTTAGCGGACGAGCAGGTGCTCGGTACGTCCAGCCCCGCCAGCTCTGACTACTACAAACTGTCTGCTCTGAATTACCCGGGAACAGACGCAACTTTTTAAAGGTGACTTCCTGATTTCATGAATAAATGAAAATTAAATATTATTTGACCAAAAAAAGTCAGAGAATTTCCGGACATCAAGGATATGGCCTTTCAGTGTCCAGCAGCAGACTGCACGCTCTCAGTGCCTACAAGGCCTGAGAGGAAAAATGAAAGCAGAGGCAGAAAGAGCCCGGGGGTGCGTGGGGCGCCCTTTATGACATCACTAATCCGCGGCTGCCGCAGCAGGGAGGCCGGTGTGGGTCCACTTAGTGCACCAGCAGTTAAGAGGCCCAGCCCGAGTCCTTAAAGCGGTTAGGTTACCTTCACCCAGAGAGAGCTTTATTAGAACAGACAGGGTCACAGACCGGGCAGGCGGGGTTTACAGGGTCACAGACTGAGGAGGCGGGGTTTACAGGTTCACAGACCAGGGGAGGCGGGGTTTACAGGGTCACAGACTGGGGAGACGGGGTTTACAGGGTCACAGACCAGGGGAGGCGGGGTTTACAGGGTCACAGACCGG
Source organism: Anguilla anguilla (assembly GCF_013347855.1). Lineage (NCBI taxonomy): Eukaryota > Metazoa > Chordata > Actinopteri > Anguilliformes > Anguillidae > Anguilla > Anguilla anguilla. The sequence continues at coordinate 43,415,393 of NC_049211.1, read as the reverse complement.
GGAGGCGGGGTTTACAGGGTCACAGACCGGGGAGGCGGGGTTTACAGGGTCACAGACCGGGGAGGCGGGGTTTACAGGGTCACAGATGAAAAATGAGATGAACTGAAACTGAGTTTCCTTTGTTTAAAACAAACAAACAAAAAAACAGTCTGGATGAACAGAGAACACTCCATTTAGGAAAATTAAGAAAATTTGGATTTTTGGATGACAAGATGGCCTTAGATCGTTTACCGGAGAAATTCTGCTCAGATCTTTTTCAGTGTCTGATGACAGCTAAGGCAGATTCAATAGAGATTTGAAAAAGATTCAGTATGTAAAATCCAAAGTCCAATGTAATGTTCTCTCTGGTTAAAAACTTTTGTTGCACTTTTGTGTGCAAGCACATGCATGTTTTATTCTACGGGAGCTTGTGTGTGTGTTTGAGCGAGCGTACTCGCATGCGTGTACGCACCTCCAGGAGGACAACACCCTTAAAGTTAAACATGGCATGAAATATCAATCTGGGAGCCGTCGCGATATGGCTTCCTGACAGAGCCGTCGCGATATAGCTTCCTGACAGAGCCGTCGCGATATAGCTTCCTGACAGAGGCATCGCGATATAGCTTCCTGACAGAGCTGTCGCGATATAGCTTCCTGACAGAGCCGTCGCGATATAGCTTCCTGACAGAGCCGTCGCGATATAGCTTCCTGACAGAGGCGTCGCGATATAGCTTCCTGACAGAGCCGTCGCGATATAGCTTCCTCACAGAGCCGTCGCGATATAGCTTCCTGACAGAGCCGTCACGATATAGCTTCCTGACAGAGCCGTCGCGATATAGCTTCCTGACAGAGCCGTTGCGATATGGCTTCCTGACAGAGCCGTCGCAATATAGCTTCCTGACAGAGCTGTCGCGATATAGCTTCTTGACAGAGCCGTCGCGATATAGCTTCCTGACAGAACCGTGACGATAGTCACAGGCCCTGGTAGTCACAGGCCTGTTTACTTGGCTAAAAATGTCCTCTTTCATCAAAGCAGCAGCAAGCCGCACGAGTATGTTTTTATTGTCGTCGTAATTCTGTGAAAATCCAAATAAAGTTTGGATCAGTGGGCGTTCTGTGTGTCAAAAACCTTAAACTAAGAGCATAACATAATCCCTGCAAAGTGGCTAATAAACTTAGGAACACTTTGCCAAACAAAAAGTCACCCTGCGACCTCCGCGGGAATTCTTGCAGATTCTGTCAGATCACTGCTGCCACTGACAGCCCAAAGAGACAGTTTCCTGATATACAGTGTGTTTTAGTGCCTCAAATGACACCAGAGGGCAGCGGCGGCCATTCCGGGGCAGCCGAGCGGCCGAGGCCATGGGAACCACTCTGAGAGAGGGAAAAGCGTTTGTTTGGACAGTTCACCGTTAAAAGAGACCGGCTTATTTTCCACAACAAGGGGTGTAGGTAAGAGCGGCTGAGGGGGGCGAGCCGGCGTGTTTGTCTTAGCAATAAACAGCTCATAGTGCGGCGGCCTCTGTGTATGAGTCAGCCATGGGGCGGGGGGGTGAGGAGGAGAGCCGCTGAGTATTATGGGATGCCCGGCAGCCGCGGAGAAAACACGCAGAGGGGGACGGGAGCCAAGCGTCTGACGGAGATCAAAGCACACTCCCCCCCCCCCCCCCCGCAGGCTGTACGATGGGGGGGTTACGCGTTCGGGGGAAGCGGCGCCGTGCGATGGCCCCGCCCCCGCGGGGGGGAATCGGACGCGTCGGCCCCGCCCTAATCCCCGTGGGAAGGGCCGAGGAGGGGATTTAGCTGCCCATTCAGGCGTCCGGCGGCGAAAACAGGCCCGCCGACCCGCTCTCTGACCCGCGGGGCGCTGGCGGGAGCCCGTCAGCCCAAACTGGGAAAGGCGCGGCGGAACCAAGACCGCGAATCAGCAGCGCGACTCCGGAGGACAGGTCGGCTCGCAGATCTGCAGAGAGACGTCCGCCGCGCCCGGAGAGATGCTCGGGGCGGGGCGGGGCGGGGTCGGGATTTACAAACACCGCCCAGACTCTGGACCTGGACGCTAGGCGCGATTTCCACGGAAACGGGCCAATCTAGGCTGTCTCCCTGGGATAGACAGAAGTGAGAGAGTGAGAGTGAGAGAGAGAAAGAGGGAGAATGATGGGAGAGAGTGAGAGAGAGATTGGGGGGGGGCAGTACAGACAGCACAGAGAGCTCAGTACTGAGGGGGGGCAGTACAGACAGCACAGAGAGCTCAGTACTGAGGGGGGGCAGTACAGACAGCACAGAGAGCTCAGTACTGAGGGGGTAGTACAGACAGCACAGAGAGCTCAGTACTGGGGGGGGGGGGCAGTACAGACAGCACAGAGATCTCAGTACTGGGGGGGGGGCAGTACAGACAGCACAGAGATCTCAGTACTGGGGGGGCAGTACAGACAGCACAGAGAGCTCAGTACTGAGGGGGGGCAGTACAGACAGCACAGAGAGCTCAGTACTGAGGGGGGGCAGTACAGACAGCACAGAGAGCTCAGTACTGAGGGGAGGGGGTAGTACAGACAGCACAGAGAGCTCAGCACTGAGGGGAGGGGGTAGTACAGACAGCACAGAGAGCTCAGCACTGAGGGGAGGGGGCAGTACAGACAGCACAGAGAGCTCAGTACTGAGGGGAGGGGGCAGTACAGACAGCACAGAGAGCTCAGTACTGAGGGGAGGGGGCAGTACAGACACCACAGAGAGCTCAGTACTGAGGGGAGGGGGCAGTACAGACAGCACAGAGAGCTCAGTACTGAGGAGGGGCAGTACAGACAGCACAGAGAGCTCAGTACTGGGGGGGGCAGTACAGACAGCACAGAGAGCTCAGTACTGAGGGGGGGCAGTACAGACACCACAGAGAGCTCAGTACTGAGGGGGGGGCAGTACAGACACCACAGAGAGCTCAGTACTGAGGAGGGGCAGTACAGACAGCACAGAGAGCTCAGTACTGGGGGGGGCAGTACAGACACCACAGAGAGCTCAGTACTGGGAGGGGGCAGTACAGACAGCACAGAGAGCTCAGTACTGAGGGGGGGGCAGTACAGACACCACAGAGAGCTCAGTACTGGGAGGGGGCAGTACAGACAGCACAGAGAGCTCAGTACTGAGGGGAGGGGGCAGTACAGACAGCACAGAGAGCTCAGTACTGAGGGTGGGCAGTACAGACAGCACAGAGAGCTCAGTACTGAGGGTGGGCAGTACAGACAGCACAGAGAGCTCAGTACTGAGGGGGGGCAGTACAGACAGCACAGAGAGCTCAGTACTGGGAGGGGGCAGTACAGACAGCACAGAGAGCTCAGTACTGAGGGGAGGGGGCAGTACAGACACCACAGAGAGCTCAGTACTGAAGGGGGCAGTACAGACAGCACAGAGAGCTCAGTACTGAGGGGAGGGGGCAGTACAGACAGCACAGAGAGCTCAGTACTGAAGGGGGGCAGTACAGACAGCACAGAGAGCTCAGTACTGAGGGGAGGGGGCAGTACAGACAGCACAGAGAGCTCAGTACTGGGGGGCGGCAGTACAGACAGCACAGAGAGCTCAGTACTGGGGGGGCAGTACAGACAGCACAGAGAGCTCAGTACTGAGGGGAGGGGGCAGTACAGACAGCACAGAGAGCTCAGTACTGAGGGGAGGGGGCAGTACAGACAGCACAGAGAGCTCAGTACTGAGGGGGGGCAGTACAGACAGCACAGAGAGCTCGGTACTGAGGGGGGGGGGCAGTACAGACAGCACAGAGAGCTCAGTACTGAGGGGAGGGGGCAGTACAGACAGCACAGAGAGCTCAGTACTGAGGGGGGGGGCAGTACAGACAGCACAGAGAGCTCAGTACTGAGGAGGGGCAGTACAGACAGCACAGAGAGCTCAGTACTGAGGGGAGGGGGCAGTACAGACAGCACAGAGAGCTCAGTACTGAGGGGGGCAGTACAGACAGCACAGAGAGCTCAGTACTGGGGGGGGGGCAGTACAGACAGCACAGAGAGCTCAGTGCTGAGGGGAGGGGGGGGGGGGGGGGGAAGTACTGCGGCAGAAATAATCTAAACTAATATCAAACAATATCATCCCCCTCCCAAAAAAATAACATTTAACATCATCTAAAAAAGGACAAAAATCGAAATAATCCAAATAAATTCATCACAACAAAGACTATTATTATTAGTTACACAACAGTAGCCCTTTCCCTTTCCCTCTGTACGCATACAATGTCACATCTTTCTGTGTCTTTAAGCCTTCACTTCCACCGTCAGTGGTATTTGCTGAGGAGCCCTGCTTTCCTAAAGCAAGAGCGACACCTGCTGGCGGACCGAAGTAGGACAGGCTAGTAGGGTGAAAAAGGCAGTAAGGGACATTCGGGCCCTTTCAACCTCTGGGGGAGGGGTGTCCAACCTTATCCAAAAAGGGCCGGTGTGGGTGCAGGTTTTTGTTTTAGCCCAGCCTTAGCACACCTTATTCAACTTCACTGAAGACCATGATTAGCTCATTAGCCGAATTGCGTGTTGTAGTGCTGAGTTAAAACAAAAGCCTGCACCCACACCAGCTCATTTTGCTCTGGGAGACCCTGAGGGACCCCTGTGCGTCCTGGTTAATCATCCCAACCTCACCTGTAATCTCCGAATTATAACAAACTGTTAATTACTACTAATTAGGAACTTAGTTTTTATGAAAGGTCTCACCCTACCAAAGCCACATATGCATGCCATGAAAAATAAAGGTCCCATATTTAAATGTGTTCCCACATGAATCAGTCAGATCCACCAATGTTTCACTACCCGTAACATGTCACATGGATTAGAACAGAGCTTTTAAACGATTCATTTAAAGGACGACAGATGAAATCAGGAACTGAAGGTATGGATGCCTGATCACTGAAACTAAACCAATGAGCCAAACCCGCATTGTGTGAAGATGAGTTCACATTTTAAAAAACGATGACAGAACTTAAAACACGTGCTTTTAACAGCCCTAACGGAGTAAGAGGCGGTATGTGGAGACAGGCTTACAGGACTGAGGACCCCTCAGTGAGCAGACGCTCCTACGCTGAGCGATCTGGGATTAAACGCGCTCAACAAGGCCAGGACAGGCGAGGGGGATGTGAGGCTTGTTCTGAGGGCAGAAAGTTCTGCTGCTTTTGCAGCGTCCTGTCCACAGAACAGAGAGACAAGCAGGGTTCCTAAGGAGGTGTTTTGTGGGGGGGGCACCATTAGACCGGTGGTGGGGTAGCGGACTAAAACGAGTTAAAGCAGGTAATTTAAGTGTGTGTGAAGGTCGCTCTCTCGAACCCGACACGCAGACGGATCTACAGCTCAGTCCCGCTTCCGTGTTTCAACACCGGCACAGCATCCTGGTGCAGTAGCCAGAGACACTGACCTGTGGCAGGTGTGGGTTGAACTCCACCGCTCTGTGGATACACACTGACCTTTGGCACGTGCGGGTTGAACTCCACCGCTGTGGCTACACACTGACCTTTGGCACATGCGGGTTGAACTCCACCGCTGTGGCTACACACTGACCTGTGGCACATGTGTGTTGAACTCCACCGCTCTGTGGATACACACTGACCTTTGGCACGTGCGGATTGAACTCCACCGCTGTGGCTACACACTGACCTTTGGCACATGCGGGTTGAACTCCACCGCTCTGTGGATACACACTGACCTTTGGCACATGCGGGTTGAACTCCACCGCTGTGGCTACACACTGACCTTTGGCACATGCGGGTTGAACTCCACCGCTCTGTGGATACACACTGACCTTTGGCACATGCGGGTTGAACTCTGGCTCTGTGGATACACACTGACCTTTGGCACGTGCGGGTTGAACTCCACCGCTGTGGCTACACACTGACCTTTGGCACATGCGGGTTGAACTCCACCGCTGTGGCTACACACTGACCTGTGGCACATGTGTGTTGAACTCCACCGCTCTGTGGATACACACTGACCTTTGGCACGTGCGGATTGAACTCCACCGCTGTGGCTACACACTGACCTTTGGCACATGCGGGTTGAACTCCACCGCTCTGTGGATACACACTGACCTTTGGCACATGCGGGTTGAACTCCACCGCTGTGGCTACACACTGACCTTTGGCACATGCGGGTTGAACTCCACCGCTCTGTGGATACACACTGACCTTTGGCACATGCGGGTTGAACTCTGGCTCTGTGGATACACACTGACCTTTGGCACATGCGGGTTGAACTCCACCGCTCTGTGGATACACACTGACCTTTGGCACATGCGGGTTGAACTCCACCGCTCTGTGGATACACACTGACCTTTGGCACATGCGGGTTGAACTCCACCACTGTGGATACACACTGACCTTTGGCACATGCGGGTTGAACTCCACCGCTCTGTGGCTACACACTGACCTTTGGCACATGTGGGTTGAACTCCACCACTCTGTGGCTACACACTGACCTTTGGCACATGCGGGTTGAACTCCACCGCTGTGGCTACACACTGACCTTTGGCACATGCGGGTTGAACTCCACCGCTGTGGCTACACACTGACCTTTGGCACATGCGGGTTGAACTCCACCGCTCTGTGGATACACACTGACCTTTGGCACATGCGGGTTGAACTCCACCGCTCTGTGGATACACACTGACCTTTGGCACATGCGGGTTGAACTCCACCGCTCTGTGGATACACACTGACCTTTGGCACATGCGGGTTGAACTCCACCGCTCTGTGGATACACACTGACCTTTGGCACATGCGGGTTGAACTCCACCGCTCTGTGGATACACACTGACCTTTGGCACATGCGGGTTGAACTCTGGCTCTGTGGATACACACTGACCTTTGGCACATGCGGGTTGAACTCCACCGCTCTGTGGATACACACTGACCTTTGGCACATGCGGGTTGAACTCCACCGCTCTGTGGATACACACTGACCTTTGGCACATGCGGGTTGAACTCCACCGCTCTGTGGATACACACTGACCTTTGGCACATGCGGGTTGAACTCCACCGCTCTGTGGATACACACTGACCTTTGGCACATGCGGGTTGAACTCCACCACTGTGGATACACACTGACCTTTGGCACATGCGGGTTGAACTCCACCGCTGTGGATACACACTGACCTTTGGCATGTGCGGGTTGAACTCCACCGCTGTGGATACACACTGACCTTTGGCACGTGTGGGTTGAACTCCACCGCTGTGGATACACACTGACCTTTGGCACATGCGGGTTGAACTCCACCGCTGTGGATACACACTGACCTTAGGCACATGCGGGTTGAACTCCACCGCTGTGGCTACACACTGACCTTTGGCACATGCGGGTTGAACTCTGGCTCTGTGGCTACACACTGACCTTTGGCACATGCGGGTTGAACTCCACCGCTCTATGGTTACACACTGACCTTTGGCACATGCGGGTTGAACTCCACCGCTCTGTGGATGGCCTCCACCGCGTTCATCTCCGCCGTGCTCAGGCCTCGTCTCGACGCCGCTTCCGGCGAGAACCTGGCGCAGGGTCGCACAGTGAACCGTTAGGGGAGGTTGCGGGTTTCAGTCCCAGCCAGTGCAAACAACTTTATCCTTGGGCAGAGTTATTCAACCTGAACTTCATCAGCAAGTACACAGCTGAATAAGGGCATCATGTATTTTAAAATGTAAGCTGTGTATGTGTTTGTCACTAGATGAAAGCATCCGTAAAGTGTAAATGTGACCAATGCTCTGCAAAGTTCTATACTTAGGCAACTTCTACAAAGGGTAAGACTAGCTGAGTATATCCCAGAGCACTCAAAATGTACCTGCAGAGCTGTAACCTCATTTAACAGCCAAGAGTCTGAAGAAGACCCCTGTTGGATCCGTCTGGACTGTTTGTCCCTGTTCTGTTCTATTTACACACTACTGCATTTTGAGTACTCTGGTCTCAGACTTTGGAGAAGATGTCAGAATCAGCCTTCAGGTTGTGATGGCGGGGGGGGGGGGCACTTACTTGTCTGATACAGCTCGTGCTTTCAGCAGGGCCGATGTGTAGCATATCGTGGCAGACTTCGGCAGGCTTATATCTGGAACGGCAGGAGGGACAAGCCCAAAATAAGCACGCTCCAGTCCGGAAGCAAGGCGCCGTCACAGTCAAAAGAGGCGCAGTCCAGGCACGCCGAGCCCGGCCGGCGGCTGGTCTTACCGTCATATTTGGCCAGCACCGCCTGCACGTCCGCGTACGCCTGCATCTCTAAGAGGGCCTCCAGCAGGTTTTCGTGAATATTTAACATTCCCAGGAGCGGGAATTCCTTCATTAACTGGGAGGAGGAGCGGAGAGGAGAGAAGACGTCACAGAACCATAACTGCTGTCTGTTCAGCAGGGTAAATCACACCGCACACCAAACCAAAGACCTTCTGAGCATTTTTCAAACATTCAGTGACATATTTCACTGGATTTGCGCTGTGGCCAATAGATTTTTTTGAAAACTGTGGCCACAGTTTTTTTCTGTAAGGGCAACAGAGGTACTTCAGTTCTGCTGGGGGTAATAGAGGTACTTTATTTCTGCTGGGGGCAATAGAGGTACTTAATTTCTGCTTGGGGCAATAGATGTTATTAAAAAGGATTTTATAAATGAGTTTAACATTTTAATTGCTTCTTTAAATTTAACTTACTATAACACTATTAAAAAGGATGACACCAGCCACTGTTTGCTGCATTGCACTGTTGCAGTACAATTTATTACAACCAAAGTGACATTTCGGCCATTTTGGCTCTTCATCAGACTTGTTGTAGAGCCACAATGGCTGAAATGTCACTTGTATTTTGTACTAATAAATCAAATCATTCTACTGCTCTGTTCAGCAACTGCCTGAGATGTAGCGTGGACGTGTTCGTTCTTCTCCGTGGCAACAGAAGGTGTTTCCTGGCTCAAACCTGCAGCGCTCGGGGTCCAGCGTCTGCTAGCCAGCTCGCGGTCAGAGGGTCTGGGTGTGAAAGCCACTCACGTCTCTCATCATCTTCACGGCCTCTTTGACCCGCCCCAGCTTGCGAGCGCACATGGCTAATCTGCGCTTGATGTACACCAGCACGTTGGTGTCCTTGCCGGCTGTGGAGGAAAAGAGAGCGTTCAGCCTGCCGTTTCTACGGATACAAAACAACGGGATTCCACAAAATGGCGTCCAAAACAAACTTACCTGTGAAGAACCACCAGATTTTTTGAATCAAAGAATCATTTTTAGGATACAATTAAAACTACAAGCATACAATTTCCCTACTTTCTATAGTCATATTACTAGGCTGATTGTTAATACTGATTAATGGCTGATTACCTGACAAAAAATCCAGTGCAGTATACAGCCTTTTCAGAGAGCTGTCACAGTGTCTGTGGCTGTATTAGCAGTTCTGATCTAAATACATGATGTCTTATAAAGATTAAAGCCAATCTCTCATTGCCAAAAGCCCACATTTTACTCCTCTCCCCACTCCCCTAACCGCCACCTGCTTAACGTTCCTCAGGGCCTGGTAGCCCCGCCTCCCAGCTCCTCCCTTACCGCTCCTCAGAGCCTGTTAGCCCCGCCCCCCCTTACCGCTCCTCAGAGCCTGTTAGCCCCGCCCCCCCCTTACCGCTCCTCAGAGCCTGTTAGCCCCGCCCCCCCTTACCACTCCTCAGAGCCTGTTAGCCCCGCCCCCCCTTACCGCTCCTCAGAGCCTGTTAGCCCCGCCCCCCCTTACTGCTCCTCAGAGCCTGTTAGCCCCGCCCCCCCTTACCGCTCCTCAGAGCCTGTTAGCCCCGCCCCCCCTTACCACTCCTCAGAGCCTGTCTGAAGAGCCTCTCGGCCTCTGTGATGGTGGTGGCCTCCTCCTCGGCCAGGAGAACGTACGCTGTGGCACACCTGCGGGACAGCGGTGGGGGGGAGGGGTTCAGTGCTTACTGTGCGAATGATGCAGAGGTTGCGTGTTCAAATCCCAGCCATGCTGCTGTACCCTTGAGAACATTACTCAACCTTACGCACAACGCAATTAAAGAACCTGATGAAGTGAGAATGTGTGTGTGTGCATGCGTGCGTGCGTGCGTGTGTGCGTGCGTGTGTGTGAGTGTGCGTGTGTGTGTGTGTGTGTGTGCGTGTGTGTTCTGTTACACTCACTCATTGTTCAGCTCAATGGCCTGATACGCAGCTTTGATCCGCGCCTGTGGGTTCCTCTCCCTCCACGCCTTCTGCATCACTGAGAGAGAGAGAGAGAGCGCGAGAGAGAGAGAGAGAGGGGGGGAGAGAGAGAGAGAGAGAGAGAGAGAGAGAGAGAGTGCGAGAGAGAGAGAGAGAGAGAGAGAGAGAGTGCGAGAGAGAGAGAGAGAGCGAGAGAGTGAGAGAGCGAGAGAGAGAGAGAGAGCGAGAGAGTGAGAGAGCGAGAGAGAGAGAGAACAGGGGAGAGAGAGAGAGAGAGAGAGAAAAGGGGAGAGAGAGAGAGAGAATTAGAATTTTTTGAAATTCAATCGAGAGAGAGAGAGAGAAAGACAGAGCTGCTTCACACGTCTCTCAGTGGTGTATCATAACAGTCTACAAACCCTTAACAAGCACGACAACCATCTACCTCCCTTCTTGTGGTCTGATTAAATGGCAATCGAAAGACTAACAGAAATGACTGTCACAATTATCTGAATGATTGCTTGAGTCATCTTGAAATACAGGCTCTATATAAGGGTGCGGAACAGCATTCCTGGAAGGTCAATCCTGTTTCTGGACTTCATGCCAACTTCTGCTCTTAATTATTTAATTATCCCAATCATTTACCTCATCGGACCGTGCATTTATTCAGAACAGGGCAGGTAACAGGGCTGTACACCGCTGTCTTAAGGTCAAATTCCATCATGACTAGCACATGTTCAAAGACCAGGCTGAGGTACTGCTTTGCTCTTACTGCTCACTGCTGAAAGAGCACCAAACAGAACAAGGGGGCTACCGCTCAAAGCCCTCCTCTGCTAGTGTTCGGCCAATCAGAGTGTGCGTAATTCAGCCATTAAAAAGCTTTGAAAACGTTGTTGCCCTGAGTGACGGGCAGTACTGCACTTACTGCTGACAGAGCTTAGCAGGTTTTTAATAAGAACTCCAGAGGGGACGGGTGGGGCAGGGAGGCGGGGTCACGGAACGAGGGGGAGGCGGCCGGCAGTGACGGACAAGCGGAGAGTCCACGGCTGAATTCCGTGACGAGTTAATCCTTCTTTCACCCCCCCATCATTCCACAGGAACGCAGGCCTCCAATCAGTGCCACCGAGGCGGGCGCGAGCCCAAAGCTTTATTAGCCTGTTACATAACGTTTGTCTCAGCCCACAAGAGGACGGCAGGAAAGGATTCAGCATTCATTATTTTTAACTGCTGTTTTTATTTACATTCCTCACGTCGCCTTTAGAAGCTGTGTGGGTGAGCCCAGATTTTTTTACCAAACGACACCCCCTGCACATATTTCACATTGAGCCGCACCAATGCGCTTTATAGGTCGCATTGGCCTGCCAGTTCGCTTCCAATTCTAGCAAAGCGGTGGTTTGTACTAATTGCCCAATGTTATTATTTTTGTAGGGCGGTCCACCTGTTAATCAATCCACCAGTCAGTCAATTACTTTTTTGAAAACACAGTATGTGATTTAGTCGTAACACTATGATGGCGCACACATAAAGTAGCAAATAGGCCCAATACGCACAAGTGCCATGAAGATAGCTTTGAATAACTGCAACTGCAGTCAGATGTACTATTAAGGCACTGTGTGTGCACCCATGCAAACTCTGACTCACAATGTGCACACACAGCACTACTAGTGTTTGCTTTATACGATATAAACTGACCAGAAGCACACCGCCCACACACTTGGGATTCAATTAACATTTCTCAGATCGACTCACAGCCTAAAATGTTCCAGTGATCCACACAGGGAATCAGATAAGCCGCTCTTTGTATAGTCACAGTGCCCCCCCCCCCCCCCCCACACCCCCCTGCACCCGCGCTGTCCATTCAGGGGCAGAATTGGATTTGGGGTGTCGCCCTTCGCTGACAATGGTGCGGCTGTGCTCCTGCCCGAAACCGTATCAGAACTCAATTAAACCCCCCTACAGTCAGATTAGGGCCTGTCGCTTGCCTCTGTTAACCAGTGTGCGCTGGGCTTGAACCCTGCCCCGCCCCCCACCATAATCCACCCTGACGGGGGGGGGGGGGGGGGGGGTCTACAGAACGCGTCCGGTTACGCTGGGGGGTCTGAGCGAGAAGCCCGGGCAGAGGGTGAGAGAACACTATCCTGTCCTCCAGAGTGTGCACAAAAAGACCAGACAAAATACCAACTCCCCCACCTTGCCCAAAGTAAGTGTGCTTTTCTTGTGACACATTATGTGGAGGCAAGTGAATGTGGAAGTGTGTACTTACAGAAAACCACTAGAAATATAAAACTGCTCCCATTCCATAGTGCACAAGGATGCTCCCATTACATAGTACAGAAAGACACTACCATTCCATAGTACAGAAAGACACTCCCATCCCATAGTACACAAGGATGTTCCCATTCCATAGTACAGAAAGACACTCCCATCCCATAGTACACAAGGATGCTCCCATTCCATAGTACAGAAAGACACTACCATTTCATAGTACAGAAAGACACTCCCATCCCATAGTACACAAGGATGCTCCCATTCCATAGTACAGAAAGACACCACAATCTGTAGTACAAACAGACATTCCCGTTCCATAGTACAGAAACAGCTTCAATCCTTTCTCTCGATGTATAAACTATCTGATAGTTAACCAATGACAGCAAGTATTAATCTGCTTAAAGGAAAGTGATATTTTCAGTAAACCAATGAAACGTGGTTCCTTTAACCTATCAACACGTTCAAAAGTCCCATGAACCATAAAGAACAGGCATTCCATTAAACACTGGACACAGAGGTACCACTAGCCTATGGGAAAACTTCAATACACCAGTAAGGGAAGTTTCAATCAATCTAGCTTATCAAATGTAAAATCAAGCAGCTGGAACAGACATGATTCTTAAATGAACCAATGAAGACGCAAAGAAACCCAGAGGTAGCCATTTGAATAAACCAAAACCTGCTCTTCCATTTCCAAAAGCCCTTGTGAGGATTACAGTGGGTTGCTCGACTCTCTTTTTTAATTAAAAAAATGCCTCAGTAATGAAAGGAATGACAGAATCAATAAACGACAGATAAATGAATAAAGAGGCTGAAGGAGAAAATGAAGAGTACCCACCAGCGTCCTCTGGCTTGAGCTGCTGCGTGTCGCAGGTGAAGAAGGTCTGGTGGTCCTGTGCCGACAGGTTCATGTCGTAATACGTCAACGGCTCCTTTCCTGTCACCCAGGTATACCTTCAAATTGGAAATCATTTAAAAAGCTACTTTGACAACAAAAAAATGGCTGGCTTTGTCTTTTTTGGTCTTTGAATGAATCTGATATTGTCTCTCAATGCTCAATGTCCCGTATAGGTGTCACAGTCCTGATATATTGCAAGCAGTATCATTCTAAATGAATGGTAATTTCTCTTTAATTACAACAACCCGTACCTGCTGTACTCTGATCCTCTGAATAAATTTAATGGGTTCCTCCACACTTTGCATTCTGAAAAAGACATATGTCACCATCAACCGCAAAAGCTATGAAAGAAATGCATAGATATTCACATGTAAATAAAGAAATGAATCCTTTGTGTTCAGTTTACAAGCAATTTAAAATGTAATTGGGTTCTCCTGCAATACAGCAAGTTGAAATTTATGTAGGAATAAAATCTAACATAAAGGAACTTTATAGACAGCATTAATACAGCAAGTCTTGCCAAAAAAATATGCATACCGGTACTATACGTGTGGCATTTAAACCTGTAGCAGAAGGGAGTTGTAATGACCACTGGCTATTAACTGGATTTATCTCAATCGCAAAGTTCTCAAAACTATTGATGGTACATCAATCCAGCCGCTCAAATACAGGTTACATATAATGTTATAACAATATATGACGCGTCATTTAATTTAAAACAGAACAGAGCTAAACAAACTCAACTTCACCGTACCCGACACGCTGGGTCTTGGCTCCGCGTCTCCATTCACAGAGGAGAACAGACCGGCTGAACTACTGTTCTCCACACCACCCAGCAGAGGGCGCAAGTGACTTACAGACACTTGTTCAATGAATGAAGTACCGTACTTCCGGAAGTACCACCATTCAAATATCTGTCAAAGATAGGAGAGATATAGAAAAAGAACGAGTAGCTCGATTTAGATCATTTCTGTATCTGCTACATGTTCAAGTAGATTACTGAATAATCTCCAAGAGGTCTGCAGAGAAAAAAAACAGTTAAAAACTGAAATCGATCCATAACCAATAACCTCAACGCTACCACTTGGACCCACAACCATGACCGCACTGTTTTTAAATTAAGTAGTGGTAACGACTCACCAAAATGAGGCCAGAAATAAGCGACGAGGTCCCAGTGAGTGCCACATAGAATTTAGGCGTCAGTGTGTTCAGGAAGACAGAAGCTGCAAGGGAGGGAAATGGTGCCCTGGTCATCACACAATCTCTAGCGATTTAATGTAATGCTTGTTCCGTTATCCTAGTTTTTTTCTCGGCGGTTAACTTCCAAATACTCGGCTCTAGTCAAATATGTATGCCACTGATTGGACATATCAGAGTTTGATATCATTGATATAAACCGACGACATAAACAACGCGTAAATTAACATGCCATTTCAACATTGCAGCGACAGTGAACTCTTTACCAAATGCTTAATACGTTTGTATAACAATGCTCTGAGAGGTCAGTGTTCTATTCACTTGTTTAGCACTGTCAACTTGTTTATCTCTGCTGGTGTACTTCATAGTTCGGGGTCCATTCGCTCTCTTTTCTGCACAAGAAGCTATCTCGCGTTAAGTGAATGCTAATCTCCCATAAACAGGTTATTTTTGAAAGTCAGTTGTGATTCCAAACCCTTACGTGTGCAAGAAGAAATTGTAATTAGCTGAAGTCTTAGCTCGTTCTGTTTTTGCTGTCAGACTAGCAGAATTACTCTTGCATGTTTCTGTGACACAATGGCAACGTAAGACCATTTAACAAAATTTGCCATGTAAGAAAAACGTAACTGCTAGCTACATATATTTTACTTAGCTAATCAATCATCAAGGAACATCTGTCTAACAAACTATTTTAGTCATAAGCTAACGTATGAATTTAGCGGTAAGGATCACAATTAGCTAACAGCGTACCGGTAGCTAGCTCTACAGCAAGCACCCAAAAGCATTCCAATTACTATTAGCTATAGCCAACTATATTACAGTAACAATTTTTCATATCGAAACTTCCCCTGCTTTCTGCTCTGTTAATCACATTTTGCTGTTAACCATCTAGCAAGCAAGCAACTAGCGCTGATCAGCAAACTAGTTTTAGATAGCCAACTGACGTTAGCCACCTAGCAAGCTTTGCAGCTAGGCATACAATCTTACCTGTGGCAAGAGTTTCCTGGAGCTTCAGTGGGCTCCGCAGCACGTAGATCAGAACTAAGACCATGGCGAACCAAATAGCCCATATGTACGTCCATGACCAGGAAAGCCATGATTTTAATTTATCTGTAAATCCAGGTGATTGTGAGGTACTGTTACTGGTGTCCGCCATTTTTGACTGGATGACAGTATAAACACAAGAATTATGGGATGCTGGAGGACTGCCATTTGGAACGATACATTTTAACTTTACCTGGAGAACATAGGTTCTAAACCCAACCTTGGGTAGCACCGTCAGCAGACCGTGACAATGTTGTAGATGTCATGGATTACAACAAAGTAATTAAAAAATATATAAAATAGCACAAATGGAATTCAAATATGATTCATTTTTGTACCTAAACATATTCAGACTCAAACTATCCATTTACTAAATGTAGATGTTATCTTTTGTGGTGGCTTCGTAGAAGCTCTTCGGGAGATGCTTACTCTACTGTTAAACTATTATGTGTAATAGCTGTGAACTATGAGCTACTCTCATACGACGAATCTTAAAATAAATATTTGCTTGCAGCATCATCTAACCAGACGCCCTCCAATTTTTCCTCGTTAATTCCGTCATAATAAATTAGCTAACGATTGCCACTTAATTTGATATTATGTTAACTAGATAGTTAAAGAACGTTAGGCTAGTAATGTTACAATTTATATTGAATGTTACTGCAAGCAGTCAGCAAAGGTGTCACTGAAGTATGTGCATCGCTTCCATTAAATTATGTTTTAAAAATTTTAATAAATAAATAAAATTGTAAACTGACATTTGATCAGTGATATCTTAAATGAGCAGCACTGTACTGGCGAGTTAGGTAACGTTAAGTTAACTACCGCTAACTGTTACTGCAACACCGTTTTAGAACGTGAAGTGGCCATATTCCCACAATGCAAGTCTGTCTGTAGCTGGTCCAGAAGAGCCAAGATGGCGGACTTTGAGGAGCAGCTTTCGGATGAGGAGAAGGTAGGGAGCTTGTTTTTCAATTAACTGCACTCTGTGTAAATTGGTTGTTCGTCTGAATGGATTGTGGCATCACGTGCTAATTCCTGATATCCTGTCTGGCGGTCTTCTTTCTTTCTTTGTAGTTTGTGCAGATGTGTGTTTAGCTACAGGGCGTGAGCCAGCCAGTTAGCTGGAAAACTAATGTTATAGCAGCCTGTAGTGACAAGCCGTATATGCCAACGGTAGTCTTCGCATTGAATGTTGGCTAGTTAAATGGTGTGTTTGCGTAGTTTACTTTGTTCAACACCAGTTTAGCTTTCGTGAAATGTATTCATCAATATTTCGGATACTCACTATTCATTATCGGCTAGCATAGTTTCGCTTGATTTGCTGGACAACTGCTTGCTAGGCAAGTTCATGTCCGACTTGAACACTGTTTCATTTCGTGTAATGACGCTAACATAACTACATGTCCTGATACATTGTGTGGTGCTAACAATCTGTATGTATTCGCAACGAACTATATTCTGAACATTCGTGCGCAAGCTAGCGATCTATTAACAAATGCGTTTAAAGATTTATTTGCCACCATGTCGTAACCTTAGCTCCCCGCCTGCAGCTTCTTAGCGATCGAGCTGCCGTTACTTCCTGCTTTGTTAAAAACCTCTCAGTTTCACAGTAGGTTCGCTTGTCTATGAAGCTATAAAAGTTAATTAAGTAAACGCTGGCTTGCTATTGATAAATCAGAAATAGTAGCCCCCTTTACTGCTTTTTCTTTAAATATTCAAATCACAGATTGCAAATTTTTGTTTGCATAATGAAAGTTTTGGCTTGCTATGCTAGATAAGTTTGGTTTCAAGATGAATAGCTACGTGAGAAAATGCTTGCCTCCCACATGCGTTGTGGTGCGAACTCTTGCTGACAGTGCTAAAAGCATCCACAACATAGCATAATTATTGTGAAGCGCTCGACAGGACTTCACTTGGACTTGATTTGTGTCTTTATTTTTTGCTTGATTCTCTGTTTACAAAAGCGACTTGCGATTTACACACACATCAGATTGTAATGTACTGTATACAAGTTGCGTAGTTGCTAATATTGGCGAATTTGTGCTACCTGAAACTTTTGTACATAGTCAATGGTTTGTTTTGAAACCGTAGCTGTACAGTTGACAATGCTCAAATAGCCCCCATAACTCGTTAGTTCCACCGTTTCACATTATAGGGATGTGGTATGCAGCTGACAGAATTAATAGATATAGATCATCACGTATATCACAATATATCACGCAACATATCGTTCAAAGCTCTGTTGTTTTTTTCCAATTCATGTTGGCATATAATGATCTCAGTTCTCGCGAACAATGTAAATCGAAATGTTTTCGATTTTGTTTTTCGTATTTTAATTCAGTATAGCTTCCTTTGTAGTTCTGACTATAATTAGTTTTGTGCTTAGTTTTACAGTTCCGTTTAGGAACAAGGCTGCCATGTGATTCGACAAGCTACTGAACCTTTGGAACTGCTTAAAATGCGTAAGGAAATTAATCAGTGGTAGTTGAAACTGACCTGCACTAATTAGTCAATACCAATGCACACAATTTTGCATTAAAAGTCGATAGAATGTCTTAGTTTTGTGTGCAAATTCCAGCTAAAACTGGCAGAGTTGAATAGGCTGTGTGCTGTACACAATAGACTTTCTTGTGACTAATTGCTGAGTGTTGTCTTCAAAGGAGTTTGCCCAAAAGTCCACTGTTTTGTTTTCCATCATACAAACATTCACATGGAAAATGCAGCAGTATCCCACCCTGCCTTGGAGTCTCGCCAGCGTAGTCCAGCAGGCCTGTCTCATGAGAGAACGACGTTTAGCACATCCCTGCATATTCAGTGGGACAGATAACGCTAAATCCCCAGCCACTGCAAACTTTCTTTTGCTTGGCACATTACTGTGATTCATATCCTGATTTACCCATTCAGTGTGGAAAAATCCTGTTTGGTTTGGCTCACTACCAGTCACACTTCGAGATGCACAATGCATTGTTTAGGCTACCAGTTTGCACTGGTTCCTGTGAGAAGGCAGTGTCCGCCTCCAAGATTATCTTGGATGGCAAGCTAAGGTGACACGAAAAGTTTCCTAATAAAGCATAGATACTTTTAAGCCAAAGACAGCTGAGAGGCACACCTTAAGAAAAATCAAATTGACACTATTTTAGCACATTTGTAGCGGCTTGAACCGATGATCCACCACTTCCTCCTGTTCTGAGAATCACCTCGTAGAGTAACGTTCTCAGCAGTGACGGTGAAATGCTAACGGCTCAGCGTGATTCATATTTATGTGTCCGCTGGACCTTTGAGAAGAGAAAACGGGGCTAGTGAACTACGGTGGGTCGGAAGTGCTAGCTGACCGCTTTGCCTTTCCCTCGTGAGGGGGAAGCTGTTAAGTTTTAAATATAGAGATCAACAGGAATTCTTCATTGAAGGAATGACTGTCCCCCGTATAGAAAGAACTAAAGGCAGGAACTTAAGCAGTTTAAAAACCATCATTGAGTCATTGTCTAAATGATAAATGGACTGCATTTATATAGCGCTTTTATCCAAAGCGCTTTACAATTGTCTGATCAAATTATGCTTTTTTACAGATGAAAAATTCCAAAATATGTCCAAACACAAATCCTGCAAAATGGAGGTTATTCTTTTGAAAATAAATTGCAATAGTCAGACAGGAAGCGTAATAGCTTGCATTGGACATTAAAACCAATTTTACTAGTTTCCTGGTTTCAACTATCCATCCATTATCTATGCCCGCTTATCCTGAGTAGGGTCGCAGAGGGTGCCGGAGCCTATCCCAGCATGCACTGGGCGAGAGGCAGGAATACACCCTGGACAGGCCGCCAATCTATGACTGGGTAAACACACCATTCACTCACCAACTCAGCCCTATGGGCAATTTAGAGTCTTCAATTAGCCTACCTGACTGTGGGAGGAAACCCACGCGGACACGGGGAGAACCCACAAACTCCACACAGAAAGGCCCCTAGTCGAGATTTGAACCCACAACTTTCTTGCTGTGAGGCGGCAGTGCTACTCACTGCACCATCGTGCTGCCCTGATTTCAACTGGGGATAATAAAATAGGGATGGGAGTGGGACATTGGTGTTGTCACCATAGAACATTCTATAGTTACCATCTTTCAAACAAAAACCAGGGAGGAGCTCCACCAATCATGAGTTACGTTGGTAACAACAAATGAAACAACATCCGTGGTGATTGGTGGACACTTCCAAGCAGCCTGCAAGCTAATGTGACCCTACTTTATTTTCCATGGTTACCACTCCACATGCGTCATCAACTGTTACTTAATTCAGATGAATTTGAATGGCCTGTGCTTACGTGTGTGGGGCAGGGTGGCCATTGTAGTTTTTGAAACGTGTCACTAGAATAAAGACATGTTGAATCTCCCTGATCTGATCTAATCTAATCTTCCAGTACGTAGGAGGTGTTGCATGTTTTTCTTTGCTTTCTGTGGAGTGAATGCCTTAAGATGGTAAGATAGTCCTTCAGCACGGCTGTCAGTCCTGTCAGTATGTGCAGACAAGACATGCAGGCTGGCTGGGTAACAGTGCTCAGAGACATGTTGGGTAACAGTGCTCAGAGACATGCTGGGTTGGGTAACAGTGCTCAGAGACATGCTGAGTAACAGTGCTCAGAGACATGCTGGGTTACAGTGCTCAGAGACATGCTGGGTAATAGTGCTCAGAGACATGCAGGCTGGCTGGGTAACAGTGCTCAGAGACATGTTGGGTAACAGTGCTCAGAGACATGCTGGGTTGGGTAACAGTGCTCAGAGACATGTTGGGTAACAGTGCTCAGAGACATGCTGGGTTGGGTAACAGTGCTCAGAGACATGTTGGGTAACAGTGCTCAGAGACATGCTGGGTTGGGTAACAGTGCTCAGAGACATGCTGAGTAACAGTGCTCAGAGACATGCTGGGTTACAGTGCTTAGAGACATGCTGGGTAATAGTGCTCAGATACATGCAGGCCAGCTGGGTGAGTGTGCTCAGATGCCTGCTAAAGGTCTGGCTTACACTGAGAATTCCTACAGCAGGGCTGTCGTGGTAATGCGAATCACTTGCATGTGTGAGGCCAGTCAGAGTCTCATTTCCAAAGGCTAAGAGTCACGGTAAGAGTACTCTACCTTGTGCAACTGGTGTACTCTGCACCGGTGGCTGCAGCAGCTGCACGTTGCAGATCTTGCAGTTGTGGGTGCAGGGCGTATCAGATGTCTCTGAAGCTGTCTGCAGAAACCCATCTTGCCTGCTGCAGCGAACGTCTGAGCCCGCCAGGGCAAGTTTGTGGGCCGCAAGACGCGCGACACGCGCTTGGAAAATGCAAAATGAACTTCTGCTGTGGGGAATGTGTCGCTGTGTTCACTGGAGGGTAGTGAGAGAGAGGCCAAAGAGGAAGGTGCCAAACAAATCGGCACGTCAGCAGGGGATTGATTTCGGTGTCAAATTCAGTTTGTTTCAGCTCGTTTCCTGTGCTAGGAGGGCAGCCGTCCTCCAGGTTCAGCTCTGTCATGTAGGGCCTAATGCAAGCAGAACTGGATAAACATTCGTTTATGTGCATCACAGAACTTGACTAATCGCTCATGATTGTGGCATGGTGGTTGAATTCCTGTCATTTCTGCGTTTGTGTTGTACCTGCAGCACAGTGGAACTTCTGCAGGTTGACCTTTTTCTACCTTAAAACACAGAGCAGCAGCTACACAGTTAGCAGCAATGGGGGGGGGGGGGGGGGGGGGGGGATGAAGGAAGAGAAGGGAATGAAGAAGCTGGAGGCTTAGGTAGCCGAAATGGGGGAGAGGGGGATAAAGGGAGAGAAGGGGATGAAGAGGCTGGAGGCTCAGGCTGTAGATATGGGGAGAGAGGAGGATGAGGGAGATGAAGAAGCTGGAGGCTCAGGTAGCAGTAATGGGGGAATGAGGAAGATGAGGGGGATGAAGAAGCTGGAGGCTCAGGCTGTAGATATGGGGAGAGAGGAGGATGAGGGGGATGAAGAAGCTGGAGGCTCAGGCTGTAGATATGGGGAGAGAGGAGGATGAGGGGAATGAAGAGGCTGGAGGCTCAGGCTGTAGATATGGGGAGAGAGGGGGATGAGGGAGATGAAGAAGCTGGAGGCTCAGGCTGTAGATATGGGGAGAGAGGAGGATGAGGGGAATGAAGAGGCTGGAGGCTCAGGCTGTAGATATGGGGAGAGAGGGAGATGAGGGAGATGAAGAAGCTGGAGGCTCAGGCTGTAGATATGGGGAGAGAGGGGGATGAGGGGGATGAAGAGGCTGGAGGCTCAGGCTGTAGATATGGGGAGAGAGGAGGATGAGGGGGATGAAGAGGCTGGAGGCTCAGGCTGTTGATATGGGGAGAGAGGGGGATGAGGGAGATGAAGAAGCTGGAGGCTCAGGTAGCAGTAATGGGGGAATGAGGAAGATGAGGGGGATGAAGAGGCTGGAGGCTCAGGCTGTAGATATGAGGAGAGAGGAGGATGAGGGGGATGAAGAAGCTGGAGGCTCAGGCTGTAGATATGGGGAGAGAGGAGGATGAGGGGGATGAAGAGGCTGGAGGCTCAGGCTGTTGATATGGGGAGAGAGGGGGATGAGGGAGATGAAGAAGCTGGAGGCTCAGGCTGTAGATATGGGGAGAGAGGAGGATGAGGGGGATGAAGAGGCTGGAGGCTCAGGCTGTTGATATGGGGAGAGAGGGGGATGAGGGAGATGAAGAAGCTGGAGGCTCAGGTAGCAGTAATGGGGGAATGAGGAAGATGAGGGGGATGAAGAGGCTTGAGGCTCAGGCTGTTGATATGGGGAGAGAGGGGGATGAGGGGGATGAAGAGGCTGGAGGCTCAGGCTGTAGATATGGGGAGAGAGGAGGATGAAGAGGCTGGAGGCTCAGGCTGTAGATAAGGGGAATGAGGAAGATGAGGGAGATGAAGAAGCTGGAGGCTCAGGCTGTAGATATGGGGAATGAGGAAGATGAGGGGAATGAAGAGGCTGGAGGCTCAGGCTGTAGATATGGGGAGAGAGGGGGATGAGGGAGATGAAGAAGCTGGAGGCTCAGGTAGCAGTAATGGGGGAATGAGGAAGATGAGGGGGGTGAAGAGGCTGGAGGCTCAGGCTGTAAGGCAGTTCGCTGCTCTATGCTCGATGCATCAGCGCGGTGCGCCCCTCAGGAGCCCCCTAAATCGCCGCTCTGATGACGAAGCGTAGAAATGCAGGGCGCTGAAGTGCGTGCTTTGCGCTGTGAGGGGAAGAGCGGTCTGTTTTACTGACCTTTACAGAGGCTGCAGAGAGGAAGTGTGAGAAAGGGTAGCCTGATTGTTTCATGGAAGCTGGTTTTTCCTTCATGGCTCAGCAAAGGCTATTGTTATGCTAGAGTGAGGTTGGCCCGCGCCACAAAAATTGGCCAAAGCCACTTGGGACAGGAGGAGGCATGTTTCTGCGTCAGCTGGCTATGCCACGGATTGTCCCAGTGTCCACTTTGCCTGTGTTCAGTGTGGGAAGAGGACATGACCCCACTCCTGGGCTGTGGAAAGGTATTTCCTAGAGAAGCCAGAAACCTCCATCCTTCCCGTCTTACCAGACAATTATCTGCCACTTTTACACACAGCACACGTAACTTTACAGTATTAACTGTTTTTGCAATCTGGTGCCTTCTATTGTTCAGGCAACCAAGGACTATTTGGTAGCCTATACCCGGTGGACAGCATACACACACGGCTGTGCCAAGATTTTGTTGACTCTGGCTTACTACCAAGATAAGGTAGCTAATGTTTGCTACATAGCTTTCTAATGAAAAAGTAAATCATAAATCAAAAAGGTGTGCCTAAGGGAACTTTTGTAACTATGTTACATGGATGTGTCATTAATTGGTACAAGTGCTCCATGTATATACTGTGTGTGTGTGTGTATATATAGGCCTACATATACACACTCACCAGCCAGTTCATTAGGTGACAGGAGTGGCACCTGGTGTGGTCTTCTGCTGCTGTAGCCCATCTGCTTCAAGGTTTGATGTGGTGTGTGTTCAGGGATGCTCTTCTGCATACCGCGGTTGTAACAAGTAGTTATTTGAGTTACTGTTGCCATTCTCCTCTGACCTCAACAAGGCATGTTCGCCTAGAGAACTGCCGCTCACTGGATATTTTCTCTTTTTCGGACCATTCTCTGTAAACCCTAGAGATGGTTGTGCGTGAAAATCCCAGTAGATCAGCAGTTTCTGAAATACTCAAACCAGCCCATCTGGCACCAACAACCATGCCACGTTCAAAGTCACTTAAATCACCCTTCTTCCCCATTCTGATGCTTGGTTTGATCTTTAGCAGATCGTCTTGACCATGTCTGAATGCCTGAGTGCATTGAGTTGCTGCCACGTGATTGGCTTATTAGACATTTGCATTAACGGGTGCAGTTTGCAGTTGAACATGTGTACCTAATGAAGTGGCCGGTGAGTGTATATATATAGGCTAGTTATTATTATCATTATTTTTGTGGTTGTTAGTAACACACTAGTATGTAGTAAGTAGTTTGATGGATATCTTGGCACTGCAAATCAAGCAGTGGTACAGCTTAGTTCACGCTAACATTGAAACAGAACAGCTCTGGAAATTTTAGGCTAATTGGTCTTGGTCTTGAGCAGGCAAATTGCCAGAGTTACTTTTCCAGAATGCGGAGTCCTGCTCTCGATTGCATGATTCGTTTCTGGAACACTGCCGGCTAGCGCTGCGGCTGTACAGCGCTAACGGGCTAACGGGCTAACCTGTGAATCCCACTGATCCGTCTGCTTCAGCGAAGACGGACTCAGGCTTTTTCACAGTGCAGAAACTCACCCTGATGGTAGTGTAGCCACCTGAGTTCTCTCAGTTTATCAAGGTAACACAAGACACAGGCTTACTTTAGCTTTGTCTGTCGTTGGGCACCTTAATGCTACCTGTGCCTTTGAAATCTTTAGTCAGGTTCACTGGATGGCACTGAGCAGCCTTTCAGCATGCATCCATCCATCATCTATACCCACTTATCCTGAGCAGGGTCGCGGGGGTGCTGGAGCCTATCCCAGCATGCGTTGGGCGAGAGGCAGGAACACACCCAGGACAGGCCGCCAATATATCGCAGGGCAGCCTTTCAGCATAATTTACTAAAATGAATAAGAACAGACTTCAGAAGACATCTGCCACAAATAATTATACCAGAGGTGTGAATTACTTTGAAAAGAGCCACTCTTTCAGTACGTTAAGGGCATAGGAATTTAATTTAAATGAAAGCAGTTGGCATCAACCTGGCCTTAATGATAGATTGTTTCGGCCTGCTCCTGAGAAGCGTCGCTGTCCAAGTGAAGCGGGGTTCGCAGCCTGTTTGTTCTGTCGCTGGAAAGCTGCCCCCGGCTTGCAGTTTCGGCAGCGAAGATGCCGTGGCCTCTCCTGACCTCCAGGAGACTCGAGAGGGAGGAAGGAAGCCTGCTTTTCTGCCGATGAAACGCGGGTGACTCCGCAGCTGAGCTGAGAGAGGAAGAGCTGAGGCTCAGAGGCCCGGTCCACACCGCTCACCTCGCGTGTGCGTGACGGTCGCGGGACCTCTTGCTTCTCATTTCGGCGCCCATGTTAGCAGGTTAGAGCAGCCCACACAGCCTGCGTGAGACACGCGTCTGAGGCGCGGCTCGAGCCTCGCTGCTGCGGCGCGTCATCTAGAGTTTCGGCACGGAGCATGTTTTTCACGCGAGGCGCGTGGTTCACAGCAAAAATAGACAGTGAAAAGATCTGCTGATAGTCATATTGACATCATACCAGCAACATTACGTAACTGACACCTTTCACTATAGTTTCAATGCCTAGGCTATATCTGAATGTGTTACAGACATTTAAAAAAATATAAATATTATTATTTTTTTTTATTTTTTTTTTTACAATTGAGCACACGCTTCTTAACCTTTTTCTGTCTAAACTAAATATAAATGAAATTTATAATGAAATGAAATCAAACATTCTATTACTGATGGCCATTATCAAAGGCAAACTCAATGTAGACAGATAGGGCTGGCAGTAGCAGCGCCGCAGCAGCAACGCTGGCGGTGTGGACACACACATGCATGCGAGCCGCAGCAGTTCGGCGAGGTAGCCGTCACGCGCAGGCAAGGTAAGCGGTGTGGACCAGGCGTAAGAGCCCTGCGGCCGCGTCCTGTGTGTACAGGAGCCTCCCTGCACAGCGAACCTGTGTCTTTACCACCTCCCTGCACAGCAAACCTGTGTCTTTACCACCTCCCTGCACAGCAAACCTGTGTCTTTACCACCTCCCTGCACAGCGAACCTGTGTCTTTACCACCTACCTGCACAGCGAACCTGTGTCTTTATTGCCTCCCTGCACAGCAAAGCCCAGCCGCACCTGCGCATTCAGTCCACCGGAGGCGCTGCTGAACAATCATGGCCGACCTGTCCATTGCCACTCAAGCCCGCTTTTAACGGACTGTAGCTGAGGAGTGGACGCCCGTTTGAAACGGAGCCACTGAATAATGTTCTCGGGTACAGCTGGCTTTACGAGAGGCAGGCTGATGTGGTGCCGTCGTTTTACTCTGCTCGCTCTTTCAAATGTGATGAGTTCATGGTAACTGGAAAAACTTTACCTGTTGCTTCAACGGCGCTCGTGCCAGCCAATCAAACGCAGGACGTTTCAAAATCTGCATTTTACATGAATTCACTTGTGTTCTGAAAACATAACTTTTCGCCATAATATGCCAACTCATGATAATGGCACAATAAATATATCTAATATACCTATCTGTGTCATTCATTGTTATGACACAGATAGATGTGTAACAAAAGCGAGATGAAATAGGCTAAAGTTTTGGCATTCTGATCAGCCACACTGGCTAATAAAAATAAAAACACCTCTAGGAGCGATTTCTGTTTTATGTCCTCAGTGTTGCTCTGCAGTGGCGTAGGCAGTAATACATTTTTGGGCCGGCCTGTGGAAAAGTGGGTCGGCCGACTCGGCAGGTTTTTTCGGGTCCACACACGCTATGCACTTTTTTTGGTGTTCCAGCTTGGCTAGAATGCAAAGATGACACGTACAGATAACAAATAAAACGCTTCCTGTGAAAAGAGCTAGCCTATCTATGGAGCGGCATCTCTGTTTTGACCTATCATTCAAATCAAGCACTTTCTCTTTGACTCTCGCAACGCTGCCAACAGCTGCGCAAATGTTGTGATCTACAAACAACACGAGTGCCAGACGCTGAAGACGATTGGCTCAAAGAAACCGGAGTTAATTATTTTTTACAGCGGTTCAAATCTGGGTCATCCCCCTCGGACTATCTGTGTTCATAGAACGCAGCGTGTGCATCCCCTGCGTTCTCACTCTCCATTTCTGCGTTGAAAAAAAAAAACACAGAATCCTGCGTTCAAGGTGACCCAGTTTTACAAACCTTCAGTTCATGGGCACACATTTATGAGGCCAAGATCAAATTCGATAGCCTATATGATGTGCTTACATTGATTCGAGTGATAATATAATGACACTTGAATGGAGGTCATCCTAGCACGCAGGCCTATGCCTTATTGTTGTGTAACGGCTGACTGGAATATGGGTGAAGGGCGGGGATTCAAGAATTCAAACGCGCCTTCATTTGCTGCATCATGTCTGAGACCTTGGCCTTTTAATCACATAAGAAAAGGGGAAAGTGTAGTGTAACGGGTAAGGAGTTTGTCTTGTAACCTGAAGGTCACAGGTTCGATTCCCTGCTAGGACACTGCCGTAGTACCCTTGAGCAAGGTACTTAACCTGCATTGCTTCAGTATAGGCCTATATCCAGCTGTATAATTGAATACAATGCAAATGCTATGTAAAATGTTGTGTAAGTCGCTCTGGATAAGAGCGTCTGCTAAATGCCTGTAATGGAAAGTGAGACACATTATGTGGCCTGCCAAGGTAGGGACATTGCAAGGAACGTGCACTTTTTTTTCAACAGCATTGATAAAAACGTGTAAAAAGTAATTCATCTAAAACTGGAGAAATACGTGAAGCTTTACAATTGTGAAATATTTATGTCCATTATGAAAGCTACTCAGTGTGGGTAATTAACGTCAGGTTAATGGGAGCTGGTTGCTTGCTACTGCTGCAACTTGAAGACTTTGCTGCCCTTGTAACCCGGCACCAGCTGGGCGGTGTACAGTAGCCCAGAAGTGTCGGTCTCCCTGTCTGAGATCAGTCCCCCGCTGGCTGTTCGCTGCTCTCCCGCAGTCGCTCTCTACCAGAGACTGCGTCGCTGTGCGCTTGGTCTGCTTACACGGGCAGCGTACGGCCGGCTAAGAAAAGCCCGGGCTGACTTCCTGCCATCTATGGAACGGGCTGGCCCTCGCTCCCCTGCCTCAGCCGTGACCGCGGTTGACCTCTGTTAACCCCCGTGCCCCCCCCACCCCCTCCCGTTACCGTCAGGGCCAGTGGGTGGTCTCCGTGGACACCAGCTCGTACGTTTACAGGCCTCGGGTAATGAGACGGGGAAAGTGCTCGCTCGCTGTTTTCTTTTACGAGGCTGATTTTACAGGCGCGCTCCGCCAGCTGTGTTTTTGTTTTTGTTTTTGTTTCTGTCCCGGCGCTGGTGCCGCTGCGTGATTCGTTTAGCCAGCGCAGCGCGCGTCGCTCGCCCCTGCCTGATGCTGATTGCCTGTTTGCAGGTCGGGGTTTTTTTTTTTCCTGTCTGGTTGACTGACTCGTTGTCGTTGCCGCTTGTTTAACTGCTCGGCGCGACTCTGCAGCGACGCCCTCGTTCCAGCTCGCTCTGGACTTCACTTTGGAGGAAACGCGACGGTTCACACCACGCACGTAGTGATACTCGTTTTCACAGGGGGGAGGTTGAATGTTTTACTCTGTCAGTGCAGTGGCGGTGTCCTGCTCGTGGTGACACCTGCTGCTTTGCAGTGCGAGTATCGTCCTCCTGGGACTAGCCCGGATGTGGTTTCACGCCTTCTGCACACTGGCTGTGGAGAGAGCCTCCCGGGCTGTGCTCTGTGGCCTGTGTTCTCTGTGGCCTGTGTGCTCTGTGCTCTGCACTCTGTGGCCTGTGTGCTCTGTGGCCTGTGTGGCCTGTGCTCTGTGGCCTGTGTGCTCTGTGGTGCTCTGTGGCCTGTGTGCTCTGTGGCCTGTGTGGCCTGTGTGCTCTGTGTGCTCTGTGGCCTGTGTGCTCTGTGGCCTGTGTGCTCTGTGGTGCTCTGTGGCCTGTGTGCTATGTGCTCTGTGGCCTGTGTGGCCTGTGTGCTCTGTGGCCTGTGTGCTCTGTGGTGCTCTGTGGCCTGTGTGCTCTGTGGCCTGTGTGGCCTGTGTGCTCTGTGGCCTGTGTGCTATGTGCTCTGTGGTCTGTGTGCTCTGTGGTGCTCTGTGATCTGTGGCCTGTGTGGCCTGTGTGCTCTGTGCTCTGTGTGGCCTGTGTGCCCTGTGCTCTGTGTGGCCTGCGTACTCTCTGCGTTTGGTGTAGAGTTTCTCTGACAGTGACGCTCTCTGGCATTGGCAGGTCAGCTCAGTTACAGAGAAAATCCTATTGATGTATGGTACACCAGCCCCCGCCCCCCAAAACTGAGCTTCAGTGTGTGTGTGTGTGTGTGTGTGTGGTGTGAGGGTGTGTGTGTGTGTGTGTGTGCCTGCCTGCCTGCCTGTGTGTGTGTGTATGCATGTGTGTGATGTGAGTGTGTGGGTGTGTGTGTGTGCTTGCGTGTGTGTGTGCCTGCCTGCCTGCCTGCCTGTGTGTGTGTGATGTGAGTGTGTGTGTGTGTGTGTGTGCTTGCGTGTGTGTGTGTGCGTGTGTATAGATCTTGTATCTCACACCTCTTGTGTGTGTGTGTGTGTGTGCCTGCCTGCCTGCCTGCCTGTGTGTGTGTGATGTGAGTGTGTGTGTGTGGGGTGTGTGCCTGCCTGCTTGCCTGTGTGTGTGTGTATGCATGTGTGTGATGTGAGTGTGTGTGTGTGTGTGTGTGCCTGCCTGCCTGCCTGCCTGTGTGTGTGTGATGTGTGTGGGGTGTGGGCCTGCCTGCCTGTGTGTGTGTGTGTGTATGCATGTGTGTAATGTGAGTGTGTGTGTGTGTGCGTGTGAATAGATCTTGTATCTCACACCTCTTCTTCCTCTCGCAGGTCCGCATAGCCGCCAACTTCGTCACCCACGCTCCTCCTGGCGAATTTAACGAAGTGTTTAACGGTGAGAGGCCTCTGGCCGCCCGCGCCCCACCCGCCGCGTGGGACCCGCACGCGCATGCCCAAAATGAGCTTTGACACATAACCGACGTTCGGTAATAAACTGACACCTTCGTTTAGGCCCCAGGCTAGGAGTTTTTAAGAGCCTGTCCCCAACTTGAAACGGCTGTCTGTAAGCCAAAGCTGAAGCTCGTGTCTCCCGGGCTTGGTGCCGTCTCTGTCCACCGAGGATGACTTTAAGTGTCCAGCTGACTCGGTGTAATATTTATGTGTAGCGGGGATGATTTGGAGTGTCCAGCTGACTCGGTGTAATGTTTATGTGTAGCGGGGATGATTGGGAGGATGATCTGCAATCTCCCAGACTGCTTTAGTGTAGCCTCTGGGGAGGGGGTGGAGTCTTCCCAGAGGCCTGACAGCGCGGGACTGATTTAGCGCTGTGTGTGTGTCTGTGTTTGTGTGTGTGTGTGTGTGTGTGTCTGTGTTTGTGTGTGTGTGTGGGTGTGTGTGTGTGTTTGTGTTTGCAGATGTGCGGCTGCTGCTCAACAACGACAATCTCCTCAGGGAGGGGGCGGCACAGTGAGTACTGCTGGAAACACCCCTCCCCCTTCCCCCTCCTCCTCCTCCTCCTTCTCCTCCTCTTCTTCCTACTCTCCCTTCTGTTTCACCACAGACAAAGCAAGCAACAAATATATTGGTCTGTACATGGTTCGTTCAGTAAGGAAGCTTTAACGGTGGTTAGAGCCTTCTGGGCCCCTGACACAAAAATCCTCCCTCTATAATTCACCCCGTTAAGATGGGTAACCGTACTGTCCCCCCCGTTCGGGCCATGGGAATTGGCCCAGTGGAGCACTAGGAGTAAAGAGTGTCTTTCTGTGGGAAAGAGAAGGCCAGAGGAGCAGTCTGGTTTCCATTTCATTTCCCCGGGGTCCCGCTGCTGTCAGCAGCGACAGGGTTTCCGCTTGAGCATCTTGTCCTCGGGTATCACCATCTCCGCTTCGTTTCTCCTCCCTCTGGGTCTGTTTTCTGCTGAAGTGCGCTGTGTCCATATCGGACCGGCGCCCCCTGGTGTACAGGCCTGTTAAAGCCCCTCGCGGAACGGACTGTGCTCAGTTCTGGTCCCTCCCCATGTCCCGACCCGCCCCCGCCCCCCCCCCCCCCCCCAACGTTACGTTTTACACACGCTGCCAAGGTCTGTCCGCACCCTCGCCTGCCACAGGCCTGCTGAAGTGTGCAGTGAAGGGGAGTTCCAGTTTGCATGCCTCTCGGATGGCAGGCTTCCTGTTGTGCCCGTGCCTTTGACTCTGTGCGTGTGTGTGTGTGTGCTTGTGTGTCTGCGTGTGTCTGCGTGTGTGTGTGTGTGTGTGTGTGTGTGCGTGTGTGTCTGCGTGTGTCTGCGTGTGTGTGTGTGTGTGTGTGCGTGTGTGTGTGTGTGTGTGTGTGTGTGTGTGTGCGTGCGTGTGTGTGTGTGTGTGTTGTTTCGCCCCTTTCTAACAGTGCCTTTGCCCAGTACAACATGGATCAGTTCAGCCTCGCCAAAATCGAAGGGTATGAGGATCAGGTAAGACTCCCATTGTGTGTGGATGTTTGATAATGTCCTCTCAGAAGGACTTCTGTTTTGTTTTGTTAAGCCTTTCAATACTGAACTCCTCATATGTCTAAATAAACACTTCTGTGAACTACTAAATCTCTCTCCGCCTCTCTCCACCTCTCTCCACCTCTCTCCGCCTCTCTCCACCTCTCTCCGCCTCTCAGGTCCTGATCACGGAGCACGGAGACCTGGGCCACGGACGCTTCTTCGACCCGCGCAACAAGCTGTCCTTCAAGTTCGACCACCTGAGGAAGGAGGCCAGCGACCCGCAGCCCCACGAGGGGGAGGCGGCCCTGCAGTCCTGGCGGGACGCCTGTGACTCCGCCCTCAAGGCTTACGTCAAGGAGCACTACCCGACCGGCGTGTGCACGGCAAGTACCCCAGCATCCTGTGCACAGCACATACAGAACAGCCCAGTTTCGTGTGCACGGCAAGTACCTGTGCATTCTGTGCACAGTACATACAGAACAGCCCAGCAGCTGTGGACAGTACACACACATCACCCCGTTGCATCTGTCAGCCTGTGAGACTGACTCCTTGGGCAGAAGATGTGCACATGCACAGATGTTGCCCATCACGGTTAAGAAGGATAACTTCTCAAGGGAACTAGCCCCAATTAAGGAGAGTGGGAGCACTCGAGGGTTCAGAGAGCAAAATGATTTTAGAAAACAGGGAGACTGAAGTTTCGATGTCTAGGACATCTTCCTCAAGAGTCGAGCTGAGACAAATACCAGAACGTTTTAACAACAACGAAAGAATTCCCGGTGTTCGTCATGAAGTCAGGCTGTTTCATCCTGTGTCTTGTTTTGCTGCAGGTTTATGGGAAAACAGTGGACGGCCAGCAGACTATCATCGCCTGCATCGAGGGTCATCAGTTCCAACCGAAGAACTTCTGGTGAGAACCCAGGTCCTGCAAGGGCTGTCGGAGATGTTTTGCAGTCCACCGTTTCATTTAAAAAGTGTAAATTATCAACGCATACGCTAAATGAATCATGCGCAGCTGCCTTAATTGCGAATTGTGTTCATTTAGTACATTCGTTTTACTTGTAGGAATCATACGATGTGAGGAGCGAGCTTTCGAATCACTCTAGTGGAAGTGTTCTCCTGTTCATAGCTAACAATATGAGGAAAACCCATGGGCAGTGTATAACGGGAATCTCTGCCTGAGCTGGTGTGATCCATCTAAGGCTATGTCATCGAGCTGATTCCCTCATTGTGAATACTCCGTGTAAACTTTCAGAGAAAACTGACAATCTAACAAGAAGTTTGAAGTGGCCAGACGTATCCACCTCTTGTCAGTAGATCACCACCCCAGTTCTTATAAGGTGTCCTGCTGAGAAGATAAAGGTTTTGTTGTACAGTAGAACCGCAGGGTTACATTAGCCAGTCATCTGAACAGGGTATGAGACCACAAGCATGCATAATCCTGACCACACTCCTACTGACTGAGTCAGATATTCACCTGAACAGGGTACGAGAACACAAGCATGCATAATCCTGACCACACTCCTACTGACTGAGTCAGATATTCACCTGAACAGGGTACAAGAACACAAGCATGCATAATCCTGACCACACTCCTACTGACTGAGTCAGATATTCAAGTGTTAAATAAAAACGGGTGCACTTTCCATTGATTAAAAAAATACAATCTAAATTTGACAAAAGAGGCATGTCTTTGCACAACTGCTGAAGAAAAAAATATGGGAAAGTCAAAAGTGTGTGATATAAATAAGGTGGAGAATAAAATCAAAGGGTTCGCAAGAGGTCAAAGACTGGATTACTAAAAAGGAAATGCCTTATTCAGAAATCTGGGTAACTGTAGAATAAAGAGTTTCCTGTTTCAAAAATGTATAAAATGTATAAAAGCTGCAAACATTCCAAACCCCATTACCGATGCATTAGCATCTGAGGTGCTAGTGCTATTGGACAAGCACAGCAGGAAAAACCCTGGAAGGTTCAGGGAAGTTCTCTCTATGAAATTGTCGTCTCTGTAGCATTGCTTTCTCTGTGACCTTGCCTTTTACCGACTGTGACCTTGCCATGCTGTCTGACCTTGCCATTTCCTTTGTGTGACCTTGCCATTTCCTGTCTGTCAACTTGGCTTTTCCTGTCTGTGATCTGGGCGTGCTCTGTGTGTGAGCTGATCTTGCCGTTTCCTGTCTGTGAGCTGATCTTGCCGTTTCCTGTCTGTGAGCTGATCTTGCCGTTTCCTGTCTGAGCTGGCCGTGCTCAGTCTGTGAGCTGATCTTGCCGTTTCCTGTCTGTGAGCTGATCTTGCCGTTTCCTGTCTGTGAGCTGATCTTGCCGTTTCCTGTCTGTGAGCTGATCTTGCTGTTTCCTGTCTGTGAGCTGATCTTGCCGTTTCCTGTCTGTGAGCTGGCCGTTTCGTGTCTGTGAGCTGGCCGTTTCCTGTGTGTGAGCTGGCCGTGCTCTGTGTGTGAGCTGGCCGTTTCCTGTCTGTGAGCTGGCCGTGCTCTGTGTGTGAGCTGGCCGTTTCCTGTCTGTGAGCTGGCCGTGCTCTGTGTGTGAGCTGGCCATTTCCTGTTTGTGAGCTGATCTTGCCGTTTCCTGTCTGTGAGCTGATCTTGCCGTCTCTCCCCCGCTCAGGAACGGCCGCTGCAGGTCCGAGTGGAAGTTCAGCCTTGGCCAGGGTTCGGCTCAGGTGGCAGGGGTGCTCAAGGTTCAGGTGAGCTTCAGATCCGCTGGGCGCTGTCCGTTACTCGCCAAAACAGCCGCCGCGCCGTGAACCTCACCACACCGGCCTCCGCTTCACCGCACGCTGTGCTGGAGAGCGTCTGTCACCGCGTTTCCACATCCAGATCCAGATTAGCACTAAAGTCAACTCATGTAGTAAACTTTTAACAAATTTTATTTGCATAACAAAGTATTGCAATTTGCTTACTATTATTAAGCAGAGAGATGTGTGTGTAGAGCTTTGAGTGGCTGGTAAAAATGTTACATTAAAATAATACATTAAATGGGTTAAAAACTGCATTACTGAATGGAAAGGTAGAAAATGGCATTTCAGTAGCAGAACTGGTTTGAGCTGATGTGTGCATTTGGCAGTGTTCCCAGCCTCTGTTACAGTACCACACATGTACAGTAGAGTGTGACAGGGAGCGATCCTGTTCTTCTCCGTCTTGGTCCTCTGTGCAGGTGCATTACTATGAAGACGGAAACGTCCAGCTGGTCAGCCATAAGGATGTGCAGGAATCACTGACTCTGTCCGTGAGTATCCCTGCATAGTCCGCCCGTCCGTCCGTCAGTTTGTCCGTGCGTCCGTCAGTTTGTCTGTACCTCAGTCAGTTTGTCTGTACGTCAGTCAGTCTGTCCGCAGTCAGTTTGTCTGTCTGTCAGTCAGTTTGTCTGTACGTCCGTCCGTTTGTCTGTATGTCAGTCAGTTTGTCTGTACCTCAGTCAGTTAATCCGTCCGTTTGTCTGTACGTCAGTTATTTCGTCTGTACGTCGGTCCGTTTGTTTAGAGGCCCGTGGGCGGGCTCGTTTCCTCCCGCCTAAACCCAGAGCCTGAAGCGCACAGAGCAGGCCTGGAGCGCCGCACTGCTAACACCGCCAGTGAGAGCCAGAGAGACGGGGCTCTGCATGGGGTTACCTGAGCGCCAGGTGCAGCCACCTGTGCCGTTACGCTACCGGGCCCGAGCCCGAGCCTGAGCCCGAGCTAAACCCCGATTCCTCTGCTCCCTTTCTGCAGAATGAAACCCAGACTGCCAAGGACTTTGTGAAAATCATTGAAACCGCAGAAAACGATTACCAGGTAAGCTGCTTCAACCGCGCCATTACATTAATCAACCAATCACGTCTGAATCAGAGTTCGGGCAAGACCTAGGTCAGTGGGGTGTTCTAGCGTACCTGTACACACTCCAGTCCTTCTTGGGTAATGTTGGGGATGTCTTTGTGCGATGTCACGATGGGGGCGGGGGTCTGGGGTGTGAAGGTCCCAGGACACACCGGGGGGAGGCAGGACTGACGGGGTGTCGTTCGCCCTTTCAGACTGCAATCAACGAGAACTACCAGACCATGTCCGACACCACGTTCAAAGCCCTGCGCCGACAGCTGCCCGTCACTCGCACCAAGATCGACTGGAACAAGATCCTCAGCTACAAGATCGCCAAGGAGATGCAGAGCGCCTAGACCCGTGGACCTGGGCCCGTGTGGGGGGGCGCGAGGGGGGGGG
The DNA here is from genome assembly GCF_013347855.1 of Anguilla anguilla. Lineage (NCBI taxonomy): Eukaryota > Metazoa > Chordata > Actinopteri > Anguilliformes > Anguillidae > Anguilla > Anguilla anguilla. Next base: position 43,379,947 of record NC_049211.1, on the reverse strand, counting down.
GGGGGGGGGGTGTACGAAAATAATGAAAATGAAAATGGAACTGGAACAGGAAGTCTGGTCTCAGAATGTGTGGTTGTGTTTTGGGTTTTTTTTTTTTTTTGGTTTGTTTTGTTTTTAAAAGGTCAAGGGTCATGTCTGGTGCGTGCGGGAATAAAGAGAGGGACTGCTTCACTTTGCCCCAACTGAGGGAGAGCGCTTTGCTTCATAACAGGTCACGCAGTGAGGGGGGAAACCGGGCTTTTCTTGCATTCTGAACCGATTCACCTTGCCATAAAATTACAGAGACTGGCAAAACGTTCAGGCTTCCCTTATGGAAATGGCATGTATTTGAAAATATACCTAAATATATTAGCAACATATTAGAACACTTCACGACATATTGGCACATATACAAATTATTGCAACTTTAAGGTATTGTAATATATACTGCTGTAAAAATATAGTATCATGTTTTCCATTATTTAACACTGTAATATTGCATTGTAATGCATTTCCATAAGGGCTGCTAGGCAACTCGCCAATGCCCCCCCTGCCCCCCCCCCTCTTTAGACCACCTCTGTTTGAAGACCCCCAGGGTCCTAAAGGTACCACGTGAACCCAAGGTTGGGGCCAGACCAGGCGCGATCAGCAAGGGCACTAACTGCATCTCGCCCTCCCCAGTGCACTTCTGCAGCGTGGGTTTGCCCTCTGAAAGAGGAGGAGCTTATTCAGAGGGGGCCGTGTTGTTTGATTGAAATCTTTCCCATGGAAAAGATCTCCATAGTACAGTTGAGTTGCACGCTGTACATGCATATACAGTATAGAGATTTGTATGTGTGTATATATATGTGTACATACATGCATAAATATACACACACACACACATATATATATATGAAACCAAATTATGCAATTTTATTTTATTCAAAGTCTTAAGGCAGCAGCTCATACTGTAACCTACTGTACCTGCAGGATTGCGCTTCATTTGGCTGTCCGTGTCCACAAGCACGGTAAAAATGCACTGAAGGCCAAAATGGTGAAATAAGTACTTCTGTCATCTCTGCATCCTCACACTACCATGAACTGGCCACCACCGATGCTAACAGCCTGCCTGTACAGAAACCATGGGGGTGAGCCGCTTTACTGCTGCAGTCCACTGCCCCCTTCTGGTGTAATATATAAGTGCAGATGATAAAGTGGTGAGATCAAATGCTAATGTCTCTGTAGATGTCCTTCCTTTCCCTGGCTTTTATTGCTGAATATTTTTACATAATGTAAGAACAAATGTGTAATTCAAAGAGAATAAAAGATTTGCACCAAATTATGTACAGCTGGATTTTTGGTTCTTGTCAGACTTATGGAATTGTTGGATATTTGCTCGTTATAGCTCATTACTAGTTCATTTGGGCTCCTTGCTTCTAAAACTCAGGATCAAGTGGATGCTATTATGGTTAATTGTGGGGGCAGCAGGTCCTGAATATTGTTCATAAGATTAATGAGTTCAAATTTCCCAACAGAATCTTGCCTCTATATGGGAATTTCTACACACAATGCCAAAGCAGCACAGGATGTTGCTATAGGGACTGCTTGCTAACCTTTGAGGCAACATTTCTTAGAAAGGCATATACACAAATTTACAGGATACAGCTTTCGAGACTATGGAGCTAATGGCTAATACATGAAGCCCAAAGGACCACAGAATAGGGAACAAATTGAATCAATGGAAGATCAAATTGTATTTACATTAAAATTGGAAGAGCAAGCAGTGAATGTCTAGATCAGTAATACAAGCCAGTGGCCACGCTGGGCCTTGTAGCCTTGTAGAG